>NC_054701.1:72793852-73103852 GCF_016097555.1 Gigantopelta aegis
AGCAGAAGTATGCAATGCAGAACATTGACGTTTTGTACAAAATCAGTTTATTTTGTTGTGTGATGATGGTACAATTTTTGTTTTCATACATAGCTTTTAAAATACTGTGTGATACAAACATGTATACAGAACTTCACATACGTTGTTTTGGCTTCCTATTTATTGCACGAGTTTATTTTGCACAAGAATATATACGAGTGGTATGTTCTTTCTCAAAATAAACTTGTGCAATAAATAGGAAACAAAAAAACAACGTATGTGAAGTTTTGTATTTATTACATATCTTCTTTTATGTTTTACAAAAACAATTTTTAATTTAACACTTTGTTAAATTTATGATAAAAACTCCTTTCATGGATTTGCTTGACGTTAAGAATCATACTCTGTGGCAGCCTTGTGTAATGTTTCAAATACAATGTGACATAATTTGTAAATCATATATGCAGTAAAAAGAAAAAAGAAATTCCCCATTTAAAAGTTCCGGTCCAGATCGCACATATGTGCGATACAAAATAAATTTATCACACAGTTTCAAAATGTCTTTATCACTATAGTAAGATTGAATAGGTATGTAATAAAAAACATCATGTTAAATTTCTTTACACCAATAAGAACCTACTGTACACACCAAATGATTGATTGCCAACCATTTTCTTTTCCCAGCTCCCATTGTCTTTTTTTTTTTTTTCAAAGATGAAATGCACTTCTTTATTTCATTGAGTGTTACTTTTGCCTCCAACATTTTGAGATTTTCTTTTTAAGCTACATGTATTCTACTGGGTATCATTTTGATTAAGACTTTAGCACCAACCCAGAATGAGTTTGAATAGGCCACTGGGGAAGTGAAAGTCCACTACATCGAAGTAGCATCTCTCAGTAACCATTAACCAAAAAAAGAAAAAGAAATGTTTTATTTAATGACGGACTCAACACATCGTATTTACGGTTATATGGCATCTGACTTCAGTACTCAAGGTTTCTGTTTGGGTTACCTTACCCTTAGTCCATATCAGTCTAGTCACTGACCAGTCCAGCTTGGGTGTCCCTAACAGAAGCCAAAGCTCCTGCTGGCATAGCTCTATATATGTTGGTGGTAGCATGTGTTTTTCTTTAATGCTCTAGAAAATGTATTACAATAATTACCTTATGTTTTAACAACGCATGGTTTTGGATCTCACTAATTTGGGCAAAATGGGTTTCTTGTCTGTTCTCAGCACTTTTTTTAGCACAATAATGTTATCAATTAAAAGCTGTTGAAGAGTTGTGAATATTTGGAAATGCATTTCAAGTTATTGTTATCTCATTAAAGCATAACATTTCAGTGACTTTGAAATGGAATGTTTTGTGGTCGGCATGCTTGTACTTAGTTTGGGCATTATTATTTTGGGCATACATATTTTGGCGTAACTTTTATTGTCATGACATTGGTGCAACCTAAATCCCTGCAAGGGTGTCAACTAACAAGTGTCCATTAGCAAGGGTGTCCACTAACAAGGGTGTCAATTAACAAGGGTAACTATTAACATGGGTGTCCACTAACAAGGGTGTCCATTAACAAGGGTCTATTAACATGGGTGTCCACTAACAAGGGTGTCAATTAACAAGGGTAACTATTAACATGGGTGTCCACTAACTAGTGTGTCCACTAACAAGAGTGTCAATTAACAAGGGTAACTATTAACATGGGTGTCCACTAACAAGAGTGTCAATTAACAAGGGTAACTATTAACATGGGTGTCCACTAACAAGTGTGTCCACTAACAAGTGTCTATTAGCATCGGTGTCCACTAACAAGAGTGTCAATTAACAAGGGTAACTATTAACATGGGTGTCCACTAACAAGAGTGTCAATTAACAAGGGTAACTATTAACATGGGTGTCCACTAACTAGGGTGTCCACTAACAAGAGTGTCAATTAACAAGGGTAACTATTAACATGGGTGTCCACTAACAAGAGTGTCAATGAACAAGGGTAACTATTAACATGGGTGTCCACTAACTAGGGTGTCCACTAACAAGAGTGTCAATTAATAAGGGTAACTATTAACATGGGTGTCCACTAACAAGTGTGTCCACTAACAAGTGTCTATTAGCATCAGTGTCCACTAACAAGAGTGTCAATGAACAAGGGTAACTATTAACATGGGTGTCCACTAACAAGAGTGTCAATTAACAAGGGTAACTATTAACATGGGTGTCCACTAACTAGGGTGTCCACTAACAAGAGTGTCAATTAACAAGGGTAACTATTAACATGGGTGTCCACTAACACAAACAAGTGTGTCAATTCAACAAGGGTAACTATTAACATGGGTGTCTATTAACAAGGGTGTCCACTAACAAGTGTGTCCACTAACAAGTGTCCATTAGCATTGGTGTCCATTAACAAGGGTGTCAATTAACAAGGGTAACTATTAACATGGGTGTCCACTAACAAGTGTGTCGACTAACAAGTGTCTATTAGCATTGGTGTCCACTAACAAGAGTGTCAATTAACAAGGGTAACTATTAACATGGGTGTCCACTAACAAGTGTGTCAATTAACAAGGGTAACTATTAACATGGGTGTTCACTAACAAGAGTGTCAATTAACAAGGGTAACTATTAACATGGGTGTCCACTAACAAGTGTGTCCACTAACAAGTGTCCATTAGCATTGGTGTCCATTAACAAGGGTGTCAATTAACAAGGGTAACTATTAACATGGGTGTCCACTAACAAGTGTGTCCACTAACAAGTGTCCATTAACATGGGTGTCCACTAACAAGGATGTCAATTAACAAGGGTAACTATTAACATGGGTGTCCACTAACAAGTGTGTCAATTAACAAGGGTAACTATTAACATGGGTGTCCACTAACAAGAGTGTCAATTAACAAGGGTAACTATTAACATGGGTGTCCACTAACAAGTGTGTCCACTAACAAGTGTCTATTAGCATCGGTGTCCACTAACAAGAGTGTCAATGAACAAAGGTAACTATTAACATGGGTGTCCACTAACTAGGGTGTCCACTAACAAAAGTGTCCATTAACAAGGGTGACAACTAACAAGGGTGTCCACTAACAAGGGTATCCACTAACAATGATGTCCATTAAAAAGGGTGACCATTAACAAGGGTGTAACAGTAACAAGGGTGTCCATTAACAAGAGTGTCCATTAACAAGGGTGTCCACTAATAAGAGTGTCCATTAACAAGTGAGTAGCAAGGGTGTCAATTAACAAAGGTGTCCATTAACAAGGGTGTCGTGTATGAAAAGGTTATCTTGACAAATGTTTCATTTAACAACCATTAATTTCCTCATTTTTTTTCGTTTCTAAATTTCCATTAACACGTCAATGTGATATTACACAAATACGTATCTCACCATGAAGCAAACACGTCAGACTCAGCAGGATGTTTTCAACACCGCACGATTCTAAGTAATGTAACAGCAACACAATCGCATATGACCAGACAAACAGGTAAATTGCATAGCTACGGAAGGTTCAGTTCACTTGGTTAAGTACTTAATGCAGGCACTTATCATCGGTCAACTGTCTGCATGCATGATCAAAGCACTAACTATTTAATGATCAAATATTTGTCTTGCCTTTAAATTGACATTTGCTTCTAAAAATAGTCATCGACAACATTAGTCTACATAACAGAACATAAAGGTAGGGCTAGCTCTGGGTGATCAGAAAATTTCTCGAAAATTATCTTTAAAAAATGCAAAACATAGAGCTATTTTCCAACAAAATATAAATTATAACACATTATTTTTTCGTCAAATTAAAATAAAATTTGCCAATTCTTGTTAAAATTCACAGTTGGTGAATTTGGCGAGTGACAGAGCTAGCCCTAGTTGGAAAATCCTGTTAATAAGAGATACTAGTGAATAAACCTGTGTATAATGGACACTAGTGTTGAATCCTGAGTATAACAAGACAGTATTGATTAAACTGTATATTCGAGACACTATTAATTAAAACTGTGTATAACAGACATTAGTGATTAAGTGTGTGTATAACAGACACTATTAATTACACCTGTGTATAACAGTCACTAATTATTAAACCTGTGTATAACAGACACTAATTATTAAACCTGTGTATAACACACTAATTATTAAACCTGTGTATAACAGACACTCATTATTAAACCTGTGTATAACACACACTAATTATTAAATATGTGTATAACAGAGACTAATGACTGAACCTGTGTATAACAAAAACTAATGATTAAACCTGTGTATAACAGACACTAATTATTAAACCTGTGTTTTAGAGACACTAGTGACTGAACCTGTATATAACACACTAATTAATAAACCTGTGTATAACAGACACTCATTATTAAACCTGTGTATAACAGACACTCATTATTAAACCTGTGTATAACACACACTAATTATTAAATATGTGTATAACAGAGACTAGTGATTGAACTTGTGTATAACAAAAACTAATGATTGAACCTGTGTATAACAGACACCACTAATTATTAAACCTGTGTATAACAGACACTCATTATTAAACATGTGTATAATAGACACTCATTATTAAACCTGTGTATAACACACACTAATTATTAAACATGTGTATTACAGAGACTAGTGATTGAACCTGTGTATAACAAAAACTAATGATTAAACCTGTGTATAACAGACACTAATTATTAAACCTGTGTATAACAGACACTAGTGATTAAACCTGTGCATAACAAACACTAATTATTAAACATGTGTATAACAGACACTAATTATTAAATCTGTGTATAACAGACACTAATGATTAAACCGGTGTATAACAGACACTAATTATTAAACCTGTGTATTAGAGACACTAGTGATTGAACCTGTGTATAACAGACACTAATTATAAAACTTTGTATAACAGACACTAGTGACTAAACCTGTGTATAACAGACACTAGTGACTAAATCTGTGGTTGAGAAACACTAATTATTACACCTGTGTATCACAGACACTAATGATTAAACCTGAGTACATCAAACAATAGTTCTTAGAAAAGAAATCCATTTTTATATATTGTAAACTGGGAAATAAAATGTGTACATGTACATTTTGCATCATTGACACCCAAAGTTAATAAATTTATACACATGCATAACTTTGATTGCAGATTCACATAGTTGTTTGCAAAATTTACATGTTGTAAATATATGTGCATATTCACACACAAAACGTATGTCACACTATTGATCTGGTTTTCAGTAATCTAGGATTTATACTGTCAAATAGGAAATGAAGTTGAGCATGGCAAATAAATCTTTTAAATTTACAGGCTAATTTGAGAATTGTCAATAATTGTAATTTAATACATTTGTCTGTTCAAGAGAAAATAATGTTGAAGTTGGATACATATAATAAACAAGACTGATCAAACTGCTGAAATAAATTCTTAACTCAAAACTAGATGGAAATAATAATATACTGTCCTGCAAATGATAATTACCAAATATTACTTTTAGTGTACAATGATATTCAAGAAAGTGCAAGATTTATTTTAAAATGTTCTAACGTTTTATTGGTCAAACCACACTAGCTTTTACATAAAATCATATTATGTACTAACTGGGTTTTTTTTCTAAGACTGCCAATTCTAAAATGTCTGTGGGAGCAGTTTTATAAAGAATTGTGATCTTAATTCTTTTGGAACAGAGTACATGTACCTAAATGCAAAGTTATTTTTAAAAACTTAAAACCAGTAACAGCAAGTATGTCAACTTATATGCACTGAACATAAAAAATTAAGTCCATTCTAAGTTATCACACCATCAAGATATCAAATTAGCATTCTATATTTACTGGTTCTTTGTTTTGTATGGCACGAGTGCTATTAAAGGGTAGATTCAATGTTCAGGATCACCTGTGCATGTGGTAGTACATAACATATAGGCCACATGTATGTACATGTGCATGTATTTAACTCTATATTTCTTGTTTTAGTTTGTTTGTCTCTGTTAATCATTGTTTCGTAAAGTGTGTTATTGTCATATAGGTACAAAATTATCGTAATATAGGCTTTATAGCTTGTTTAATAACAATTCCACCATCAATATTTTGAATGGAATAAATATTAATACAAATATAAATATATATTATTAACAAACTTTCTTTTATAATTAATAAAATATTTTTAAACCAATAATACAGGTTAAATTATATATGTTCATATTATGTACAATGTACAAAAAGCACCAGCCTCGGTGGTGTCGTGGTTAAGCCATTGGACAAACGGCTGGTAAGGTACTGGGTTCGCAGCTCGGTACCGGTTCTCACCCAGAGTGAGTTTTAACGACTCAATGGGTAGGTGTAAGACTACTACACCAACTTTTCTCTCACTAACCACTAACAACTAACCACTAACTCACTGTCCTAGACAGACAGCTCAGACAGGTGAGGTGTGTGCCCAGGACAGTGTGCTTGAACCTTAATTGGATATAAGCAGAAAAATAAGTTGAAATGAAATGAATGAAAAAGCAGTTTTCATTAAGTCATGTGTTATGTTTCAAATTAGCATGGTTGTAAAAAATAATGTCATGCAAATGCTTGTACATTGTAGTAATTTTACACATTGTTATGTGAACAGTTATATTTTAACAAGGACATTCTATGAACAATCTGATTTAAACAAGGGAGTCGTCTGAACATGTGACAAGTGTGTGATAAATATGACCATGTGATATTAACAAGGGTGCCATATGGATACTTACCAAGGGTGTTTTTATGGGTGATATTAACACGGGTATTTGTTACCAAGGGTGCTGTATGGGTGATATTAACACAGGTATTTGTTACCAAGGGTGCTGTATGGGTGATTTTAACAAGGGTATTTGTTACCAAAGGTGCTGTATGGGTGATTTTAACAAAGGTATTTGTTACTAAGGGTGATGTATGGGTGATTTTAACAAGGGCATTTGTTACTAAGGGTGCTGTACTGGGTGATTTTAACAAGGACATTTGTTACTAAGGGTGCTGTATGGGTGATTTTTAACAAGGGCATTTGTTACTAAGGGTGCTGTATGGGTGATTTTAACAAGGGCATTTGTTACCAAGGGTGCTGTACTGGGTGATTTTAACAAGGACATTTGTTACTAAGGGTGCTGTATGGGTGATTTTTAACAAGGGCATTTGTTACCAAGGGTGCTGTATGGGTGATTTTAACAAGGGCATTTGTTACCAAGGGTGCTGTATGGGTGATTTTAACAAGGGCATTTGTTACCAAGGGTGCTGTATGGGTGAGAATAACAAGGGCATTTGTTACCAAGGGTGCTGTATGGGTAATTTTAACAAGGGCATTTGTTACCAAGGGCACTGTATGGGTGATTTTAACAAGGGCATTTGTTACCAAGGGTGCTGTATGGGTGATTTTAACAAGGGCCTTTGTTACCAAGGGTGCTGTATGGGTGATTTTAACAAGGGCCATTGTTACCAAGGGTGCTGTATGGGTGATTTTAACAAGGGCATTTGTTACCAAGGGTGCATTTATGGGTGATTTTAACAAGGGCATTTGTTACCAAGGGTGCATTTATGGGTGATTTTAACAAGGGCATTTGTTACCAAGGGTGCTGTATGGGTGATTTTTAACAAAGGCATTTGTTACCAAGAGTGCTGTATGGGTGATTTTAACAAGGGTATTTGTTACTAAGGGTGCTGTATGGGTGATTTTAACAAGGACATTTGTTACTAAGGGTGCTGTATGGGTGATTTTAACAAGGACATTTGTTACTAAGGGTGCTTTTATGGGTGATTTTAACAAGGGTATTTGTTACTAAGGGTGCTGTATAAGTGATTTTAACAAGGTTATTTGTTACTAAGGGTGCTGTATGAGTGATTTTAACAACAGTATTTGTTAACAAGAGGTGTCATGGGAACAGATTATCTTGACAATTTATCATGTGAACACTTTGATGTCATGCAAACATGGTGATCTTAACTAGGATACAACATGAACAACGAGATAATATGTGGGGTTGTTTGAACAAGCCAGTTCAACATATGAACTAGATCTATAATACAAACTAGATAATCTTAACAATTGTTTCATCAACAAAGAGATCTTGAAAAAAGTGGTATGTGAACGTAACGTTTTTTAACAAGGGTGTCACAAATGTGTTCTCAACAAGGTTATCATGTGAATAAGTGGAGGATTTTTTAGGGGGTGGGGTTGGGGGTGTTGGTGTGAAAACATCATTAGTGTGAAATAACAAGTGACATTCAAAAGTATTACAAAACTAAATACCTATTCCTAGCTTTGAACAGTTTCTTCTTCTTGATGCTAAGCACAGATATATGTACATTTTAAAACTTTTACATCAAACCAATCATATTGCTGAAGGAATTTACACATGTACATTTCACAAATCTGTGTTCTAAATATGTTGCATCATTTAATACTGCCATTATATGCTAGACGTGTATACACATATACATAAGTATAAAATAAAATAAAACATGCAAAAATGCATGGGAGTTAAAAAAAAAGAAATAAAAAACCACCTTATATAATTTTCTTTTTCAAATGCCTAAATCCAAGTATTGATTTGCTTTTACAAGTATCACTATTTTCACTAAAATTATTATATAAAGGAGAAATAAATGGAAAGAGCTCCAGGTATTCAGAAATTGTTTCCACTATTCAAAGTTTATAATTTTCACCAGGTAACTGAACATTATCGTTATAAATATTGCCATCCAAAATTCAATTTTTTTTCTTCTATTGATTCAGAAACACTATACAAATGTCCACTGATATGAAAGACATTGTTAACAGTGAATAGAACATACAGAACTATTAAACAGAGCTCACTTTGAATATCTCTTTAAAGTAAATTTTACACAATTTAGACCATTTTATTTTCATCAAAAAGGCTAAATTATTAAGCACTAGACTAAGTATACATATCATATCAAAAATTACTGAAAACCCCCCTGTATATTATCAAAATGAATTAAAGAAAAGACTGAAAATCAATTCTTTTTAAACATTTACACACATATTCTATTTTTAAAACACTATTTCAAAATCTTCAATGACAATGCATAGATCATTTAAACATTTAATTTTGAATCAGCTATGTCAATGGTTGATTTGGGTAGTGATAGCGTGAGCTCTGTAAGACTGGCTGGCATTGGTCCTCCTTACCTGAGGGTTTGAGTTCCGTGAATGGAGGGAGACAAGCAGGCCTGTTTAAACTCAGGGTTGAGCATCAGAGTTGAGCGCTAAACACAGCAAAGGAATAGAGGTTAAAGGTTAAATAGTTCATATATATACTCTTCAAAAAAAGAAACGCAAAACCATATTGTCGTAACATTTGGAGAATTGATTTAATTATTGAATGGTGAGTCCGATAATTACCAAATGTTGCAGGATTGTTCACAATTCACTCTAGTCCATTGTGAGTAAGTGATAGGACACACCACCAAGGTCAAGGTCATCTGGAGTCAATACCGGGTGTGGCCTCCGCGTGTGTTGACAACTGCCTGGCACCGCCTGCCCATTGAAGCAACCAGAGTACGGATGACGTCCCGGGGGATGGTGGCCCACTCGGCCTGCAAGGCTGCTGCCAGCTCGGGCAGGGTCTGGGGCTGTGGTTGTCGCTGTCGGAGGCGTCGGTCCAACTCGTCCCATAGAATCTCAATTGGGTTCAAATCCGGTGATATCGATGGCCAAGGAAGGACATTTAATGTTGTTGTTCTGTAGGAAAGCCGTTGTGAGACGTGCTGTGTGAGGCCTGGCGTTGTCATGTTGGAACACTGCGTTGGCGTTGGCCATAACTGGAACGATGTGTGGCCGGAGGATCTGGTCAATGTAGCCCTGTGTGGCCGCCGAATCTGTCCACTTCCTGCACGCAGTTTGCCGCATAACGTTCACCACGACGCCTATACACGCGACATCTTCCATCATGACGTCGGAGTAGAAATCGGGACTCGTCACTGAACCACACCTGTCTCCATCGCAGTTGAGGCCATTGTCGATGAATCTGGCACCACTGCAGTCGGAGTCGACGGTGTTGTGGTGTTAAGATGACACCTCGAACTGGACGTCTGGCACGAATTCCTACCTCACGTAGGCGGTTCCGTACGGTCTGGTCGGATATCCTGCGCAAACCTGGTATTGCTGCGGCTGTGGAGGTGGCAGTAGTCAATCGTTCCCGAAGGTGGCGTACCCAGATGTAGCGGTCCTGCCCGGGGGTAGTGACCCATGGTCGACCGGATCTAGGGAGGTCACGTGTTGATCCATGTTGCTGGTAACGGTCCCACAGTCTGGAGATGGTGCTTGGGGACACATGGAATGCCCTGGCAACGGCCGTTCTGGATTCGCCTGCGTCTAGTCGGCCGATGGCATTGTTTCTCTACGGTTCACTGAGACGTGGCATGTCCTGGATTGTCAACTGCATGGCCAGGCAAGCGAACACTCTGCACTTTTATACTGTCGGTGTTCATGTTGCACATGCAGACAACGCACGTGCAGTGGTGACATGGTTTGCACGTGGCTGCGTTTTTGCGAATATTCACATTTTGGAACTTTATTGTACAGTAGCTGCGTTTTATCGAATGTAACCGTGGGAATGTGTTTGGGACATGCAATGACCTTATATTCACAAAGCATGAACCAGTAGGAAACATAAAATCGGAGTTATAACCCATTTGTACCCTTTTGCGTTTCTTTTTTTGAAGAGTATATATATATATATATATATATATATATATATAGGTTTATAACATATTATACCATTAAATCACACCCTGTCTAAGAACTAAAAACAAAAAAACAAGAAAAACTTGAATCTGAATTTTTAAAGTATTTCAAAAGGCAAAAAAAAAACCTGTTTTGTTACAAGCTGATATAGTGTAACAAATGACCCTTAAGAACAATAACATGAAGAATAAAAGCTTTTTAAAAAAATATGAGGTTTCCATTACATGTATTTTAAATTATTTTTATTATAAAAGACTTTCACAGATACAGCACTTATTTATTGATTTATTCATATCATTGTTCTTGTATTGATTCTTGTATGTGTATCTACCAGTAATATTTTAATTGATTAAAGTTATTGTTATTCATTCATTCCATTATTGATGCACTGATACTAGTGTATGCATATCTAATATTTAAATAAAACACAATTGATCCAAGTTATTGTAATTCATTCATACCATTGTTGCCATATTGATACTTGTCTGTGTATCTAATATTTAAATAAAACACAATTGATCCAAGTTATTGTAATTCATTCATACCATTGTTGCCATATTGATACTTGTCTGTGTATCTAATATTTAAATAAAACACAATTGATCCAAGTTATTGTAATTCATTCATACCATTGATGGTGTATTGATACTTGGTTGTGTATCTAATATTTAAATAAAACACAACTGATAAAAATTGTTGTAATTCATTCATGCCATTATCGATGCATTGATACTAGTGTATGTGTATCTAATATTTAAATGAAACACAATTGATCAATCTGTATTTGATGCTGTTTTTGTTTAATCTCATGTTGTTAAGAACAATCTAGGATTTATCACCATGGTGACGGTCCCGTGGCTAATGGGATTTGGAAAATTGGTGCAATTTTAGTCATAATTGGAATTTTTGGGGGGCCAATGAGTTTATGAATCTGTAATATTAAAGAACATAATTAATTTACTTTTTAAAAATAATTTTAAAGACATATATACATAATTACTAAAATATAAATAATTTATCACCAAATTTGCAAATTATACTCTGGAAATTGAGAATTTTCAGTAGCATTATGATCGGTACTGCATAACGCCTAAATAAATCCCTGACAAGGTACCATTCTGAAAGTTTTTGTTACGCAGTAACCACCTTGTAACCAGAACAACCATTATCTACTTATAAATGTAATGTCCAACTTACAATGAGGAAATTGTTCCAGGCACTTTTAATAAGCATGTGCATGGGTGAGGTTGGATTGAGCAAGTAGATGTGCAGCTGAGTTGGTCTCTTTTCCATCCGTCCACTGGCAGACAGCATGTTCAGGTTGTTAATGGAGTCCCCTAAATCTGACATAGTCGCATAGCCCAGGGAACTGCAAGTGACACACACAAAATGAGCTTAAAGAAAATCAGTCATTAGTGCTGAAATTATAGGCTTTATCATCAGGGCTAGCTTTGCCACTCGCCACATTTGCCAATTGCAAATTTTAGGAACAATTAGCAAATTTTATTTTAATTTGGCAAAAGTAATTTGTTTAATAATTGATATTTTGTTGGAAAATAGCTATAGCTCTGATCATGTACCCAGCAGAGACAGATCTAGTGGGGGGGGGGGGCTCCAGGGGCCACCCCCCCCCTAAAGTTTGCGATAGTTATAATTTTATTATATATTAATTTTCATTTTTTTACTCTCCCCCCTCCAAACCTCCTCCAAAGTTCCCTTGGCATTCCACCTCACGTCATTGGGGTCCCCCTTAAATGGATTTTCTGGATCCGCCATCCCCAGTACATGTATGAACTGGGCAAAGATAACAATTTAAAAACTAAATTTGCTAGCAGCTTATTACAATATACCATAAAATGAAACTTTATATAATATAAACACAATGTTAGACATTTAAAGGTTAATTTTATAATAAAATTATGAACTACATGTATGAGCTGTGCAGTTTAAATCTATTTTACTGTATATATTGTATTCCTAATAATGAGTAAAACGTGTTAATACTGTTATTCCTACTGTTGTTTTCACATAAGTACTGCAAAGCGTCTTACAAAATAAATGTTAATTTTTTTATCTAAAAACACTGTCAAGGACACCTTTTTATTGTTTTTAATGGGTACACTGTAGAACAGTTTGGGGGCATCATACAAATGACATCACTATTCAAGAGAAAATCACACAATCTGCATTACTAGTCAACAGACTTCACTCTTGCTCGATTTTCCTTTGAGCTAAAAAGCTATTTTAATGCAGGATTTTCAATAATAAAAAAAAAAAAAAATTTAAATAGCCTTTATTGGAAATGAAAACATATGTAATTTCATCTCCTGATATTTGACTACAACTTGGCACAAAAATGTTTATCTGGTTTTAACTTTACTTTATTATAAAGTTAACGGGCGTTCTCAGTATGTGATTAGTTGCACCGACTTGTCGCATGCGATCGAATCGTACTGTGATAACACCTAAATCGGAACGACTTTAGTCATACGACAAGTCGTGACGGAATCGTACAGAGTAGAACGTGTTCTATTTCTCACGATAAATTCTAAGCTCTCAGCCAATCAAATCAAATTAAAGTTTAACCGTTCAGTTTTGTCAACTCTGGGTTTTTTGCTTTACTTTATAAATATCCGATTTCATGGGTCCATAAAACCTATTATTGTCCAGATGTGGTCAATAACTGTTTTGGTACATAATACCATCAGTAAATTGTCTACATTCATGTTTTCTTTATTTCAGTGGACGTTTGTATGCACTTACAATTCACACAAAATATTTTTAAATTGACGAGCTTTGTCTGATGTCATCAAATGTTATGACGTAACGTCTTCCCGCATACACAATTCGAGTCACCACGACAAATCGCATGCAAGAAGCCGGAACACCGCTTTAACCTTTAATAAGACATGAGTCAGCTAACAGTGAAAAAGCTGGAATATCCAAAACAATTTTTTACACTGCCTAAAAAGTAACATCAACTGCTTGGAAATGTAAACTTATCACTTGATTTTATACATAAACAAAAACTGTGAAATATTCTTAAAAATAAAAGCTCGTTCCTCATGCACGTACCTTCTGTTCCTCTCATTCTCCAATGGTCTGGATTTAGATATAGACCCTCTTACTGAAAAAATGTCTGCCGACAGACGACTGGAAGGTCTGTCTGTGAATGAAACCATCGACCCGTGAGATCTCCTGAAGGAGTCCACTTCTATGAGAGGCACCAGGGGCCTCTGTTCCTGGCTTACTGCTGTGAAGTCTACAGACGTTGTCCTCGGCGATTCCTTCGTTTCCATCTGCTTAGGATCCTGGGTCACCTGAGTGCTGCTCCGCTTTCGGACTATAGGCCAACAGCAGTTGGTGCTTTTCTTTGCACTATCAGACCCATCCCCTATTGGAGAAACGCCCTTCTTGGGAACATCTTGAGCTGCTAAGTCTTTACCATTAGGTACTGCTGGAGTGGACTGTTTTGAGTTCTGGGTAAGACTATTTGTAAGATTCTGAGAAACGGCTGTCTTGGAAACGTGAGGCTTTTTCCGGCTATGAACGTGGTCACCAGCAGCTGGATGTGAATTAGGCACGGATAGGATCTTTTTTAGACTCTTGTCTTCTTGGTCATCTTCTTCGATCTCCTTCAGAGCCTGCAGGTAGCTGTCGTGATCCAGACTGTCATTCAGCTTCTTCTTCTTCTTTGAGACGACGCTCCCCCGCGCAGAGTCTTTGTTTGACAAACTGGATGTCTCACTGTCGGGACGAGTGGGTTGAGAGCTCGCTGTACTCTGCGTGTAGTACCCAGTGTCCTCGGTGAAACTGTCCACAGACTCCGCGTACCCCATCGGGGTCGATACGTTCGATCGATCATAGCCCCCAACCACATCTATGACCGATTCGGATCTAACCCGCCGAAAAGATCGACGCCATTGCTTTTTGATGGGTTCTGTAGTTAAATAGGTCACCTGAAGATGAAGTATGTTCTTACGCTCATCTTTGCTGAAGAATTCGGCTACATCATTCACCTGAATGTAAAAAGAAGAAGAGAATTTTAAATTTCTAATGAAAAGCATTTTCGTTAATATAAGTAAATGTGGAAACATTTTGTCATCAAAATTTTTATTAGGGATATTTCTAGTCAATTGAAAATTGATTAGCAACTACTGTTTAATGTTTTAAAATTGTGTAGCAATCTCTGAAATTTGTTTAGTGAATCGCAACACAATACTGAACAAAACGTTCCCTGTATAATGATATGTATAATATATTTATGACATTAAATTTAAGGAAGGAAATGTTTTATTTAACGACACACTCATCACATTTTATTTAGTTATATGGCATCAGACATATTGTTAAGGACCACACAGATATTAAGAGAGGAAACCCGCTGTCGCCACTTTGTGGGCTACTCTTTTCGATAAGCAGCAAGGGATCTTAAACAGGATTGCACATACCATGGCCTTTGATATACCAGTCGTGATGCACTGGCTGATATTAAATTTAAATGCTATTTAAGTCAAATTGATGGTATGCACTGCTAAATGTACTTATGAACTGTTATTTTATGCCAACTCCAAATAAAAGGTATTTTTGTGATTACTGCTGATATAATACAATTTTAATCACACTTTTGAGACTTCTTTGGAGTGATATAAATGTGATGAATGTTGAAGGATTTTATAGAAATTATCAAAAGAGGTAGCAAAACATTTTAAATACCTAATGTATCATGTGTGCTTTTAATAAAAAACATTTGATTTTTTTTTTTTTTTTACTTCAAATATCCATGCTTATTAAAAAAATAAAAGTAAGTTTTCTTTTTTTTTAATTAAAGCTGTATATATAGTTATATTTTGGGTGCAAAATTAAATCTACCCCAATTATATGAAAACGAAACTGCTTTATTGGCTTACACCTGCACCTGTATTAAGCAGCCACCTATTTTAAAAGGTCAGTTTTTGACTCTCCCTTTGGTGGCCACTTAATTAACAGATTTCACTGTTGATTAGATTTCAGTAATGTTCAAATCTTTATTTCCAGGTAAAATACTTGTGTATAGAGGAAGGATTTTGACTGGTGCCACATTTCTTTAACTTTTAACCAGTATATAGCTAAATAGACATTAGTTGTATTTTTTCAAAATAAATAAAAAAAGAATAGTAAATTAATTAATAATAATAATTTTTAAAATCCACATTTTAATGGATTAAACACTTTATTGATGTTATTAAGTGCTCAGTTAAGTTTTTTCTATTATTTTATTTCATTTGTCTGGTACTTGTTATACTGTTTTCTTCATGTACATAACACTGTATGTACATACATACATACATATTTATATTGTGTGAGTACATACATACATGTACATATTTATATTCATCATCTCAGTCATGTTCATTGTATTCTTCACCGATTGTATTCATTACATCTTTGACATTATATTAATACCTTAAGACATATAAGCTAGTTCTTTATCCATCATATATTTCCGCAATGGGATTTGCCTATATTAATAATTTACAGGTTTAGTGTCTATAAAACAGCAGATCAATATACTGTCCGCAACTCCTACATACACCATAATAGATTATCTAATCTCCTTAAGACAATGCAATTTCTGCATACTAGAAAAACCAATATTGTTTAATAATGTACATGTATATATGAACTATAGCCATTGAGGAATTAATTTGTTCAGTGTACCCCTATACAGTGTCATCTAGGGTCAATCACACATGTCAGTTGTATTAATACGAATCAATATTCCCCCCACCGATACAACATACTGTTGCTATAATGTAAAGTAACCAACACAAACAACGGTGGCGTGATTTCACAGTTGGTGAAATCTGAAGCTAAAACATCCTTCGAAAAATGAAGGAATGTATTTACATGTACATACATGTATATGTATAATGCCATGTGCATGACGTATGCCATGTTTCACTGGTGAGCTTATATCCACAGATGTTTCAAGACTAAGCAATATGCAAAACAAAGTTGTTTTGTTTAACAACACCACTATCATTGACTTTTGAATGTCAAACATTTGGTCATTCAGAGGAAACCCAATACATTTTCCATTTGCAGCAAGGGATCTTTTATATGCACTTTCCTACAGACAGGCCAGCACATACCACAGCCTTTGATATACCAAATGTGGTGCACTGGTTGGGAAAAAGGCTGTGGTATGTGTTTTCCTGTCTGTTGACTACATGTCAGACATCCAATAGCTGATGATTAATTAATCAATGTGCTCTAGTGGTGTTGTTTAACTAAACAAATTTTCATTCAAAAGAGAGCTGACCACAGATGTTTCACGACTGAACACATATTTAATACAATTTTAAAGTTTTATTTGTATATAATCATTCTTATAAACTATTTTAAAACACAAAATATTGCAAAACTAAATAACTAAACCTAAATATATCTTATTTTATAAGTATTATTATTTATATACATACATGTAGCTGGCTAGAAATTAATGGCGTTTTGATGGTCGATTGTAACAGATAATCGATTGGTTGGGTTCTACCAATGTATAAGGAGAGATTATGAAATCCATAATCAATTGTCATGAATTTTTTTTAAATAAGTATTCCTACAATGTAGATAAAAAAATTAAAAATCTGGAATCTGCTAACATGTCTACCATATTTTTAAATATTAGATGGCATAAAATATGTTTTTGTAGAATTTGAGCAAAATGTTTGAGCAAAATGTTTGAGCAAAATTTTAACAAAAATCCTCAAAATGTCTTAAAGGGACAGACCCTAGTTTCAACCCGTGAAAATTAACACTAAGTTTAATTAATCTACAAACCTGTAACACATTTGAATAAAGTTACAATTGAGTGAAACAGGAGTCTGTGACTTTGAATTGGTGAAATACCCTCTAAAAATAGACTAAAACTCAACTCCATAACTGAATGAATGAATGTTTAACGACACCCCAGCACGAAAAATACATCGGCTATTGGGTGTCAAACTATGGTAATGCAAATAAATAAAGTGATGATCAACATCAATATAAAAATTCAAGGTTTAAACAAAAACAGTGTAAAGAACTGTGCAAAAATACAAATACAAATATCACAGAATTTTACGGACACCGAATTTTACTGTAAACTTCAATTTGTGCTGTATTGGCCATTCTCAAAGAGAATGTTACACCCCTGCACCACGATGAGGTTACAGCACGCGCAGGGGCTCCATAACTGTTACCTCTCAGACACACGTGCATTTTTAAAAATATGAGAAATGCATTTTGTGATATTAAAAACACCAGGATGACCAAAATCACTTTGAATACACAGAAACAGATAATATAAACGATAAAATCTAAGTAAAGTATGATTTCAGTTATCAATAACGGCTCTAAAGTAAAAAATATGCCTTAGTGTTTAGAAACTAGGGTATGTCCCATTAAAAATTTAAAAATATTTTAATGTAATTTGTTTAGATTCTGATTACTGAAATTTTGTTCTAATAAATCATGTCTTATAAACAAACTGTTAATTAAGTATTAAAAGTTGAATTTAAATCTGAACACAATAAATATGGACTCCTACTTTACGATCCCATTGATGGGTACATTGGGCTATTTCCTGTTCCAGACAGCACACCACGACTGGTATATCAAAGGTTGTGGTATGTGTTATCCTGTCTGTAGGATGCTGTATATAAATGATCCCTTGCTATTAATGGGAAAATGTAGTGGGTTTCCTCTCTAAGATATGTCAGAATTACCAAATGTTTGATATTCAACAGTCAATGATTAATAAATCAGCTCTAGTCATGGCATTAAACAACACAACCTTTTAACTTTCATTAAAAAAATGTGAGATCTTACCACATTCATAAAAAAAACCTGTCAACTAATTCCAAGGATCACTGCACCCGTGAAATAATTTCAATCAATATAATGGATTCTGTGCTCTGTAGCCAGATATTTGCAGCCAGGCTAACTCAATAATAAAACCATAATAATGATAGATGTTTCAGGCATTTCCATTTTCAATCGGTAAAGCATAACCCTTTCACAAAAATATAGTCAAAGAAACTTGGTACTATAGACCAAATTTTAGTCACTATCAGCACTGTAATGTCTATATAAAGGTCAAATATGTATTGTGAGGTTGAATATCAGTAATACTATGGATGAGGGTTTTGGTTGCATTCATGCATTTCAACTTATTTTCGTGCTTATATCCAATTAAGGCTCAAGCACACTGTCCTGGGCACACACCTAAGCTGTGTGGGCTGTCTGTCCAGGACAGTGGGCTAGTTGTTAGTGGTTAGTGAAAGAAATGAGGGTGTCTTACACCTACCCATTGTGTTGTCCCTTGCTGCTAATCGAAAAGAGTAGCCCATGAAGTAGCGACAGCGGGTTTCCTCTCTCGATATCTCTGTGGTCCTTAACCATATGTTTGACGCCATATAACCGTAAATAAAATGTGTGGAGTGCCTTGTTAAATAAAACATTTCTTTTTTCTATCTCTCTGCCTTTCTCTCTCTCTGTCTCTCTCTATCTATCTCTCTCTCTCTATCTCTCTCTGTCTGTCTGTCTCTGTCTCTCTCTCTTTCGCTCTCTCAACCATGTGCTAATATACCATATGCAACCTCACAACTGCCACAGATTTTTTTTTAATAAATAAATTTAAAAAAAATAAAATAAAATAAAAACTAAAGTGGATATATAAGAACTGTTTATTTTTTATGAATGTATCAATGTATACAATGTATAACAGTCACAAATTGTATAAAATTGTGTCGCTACATTATACTGTTAGACTGTTATACATTGATACATTCATAACAAATTACAAACAATTCTTATAATTACAAACAGCACAACTTCTTTAGTCAAAACTACACATAATTACTTAGGTTTTTAGTTTAAAATCCTTCACTACATTATGCAATCTTATGCAGTTTGTGACAGTTGTACATTGATAAATACATTTTAAAATGACAAACAGTTCTTGTATCTGTACAAACACAGGAGCATGTGCAGAAAGTGTGTTTCGGTGGTCGAACAATCCCCTTGATCAAGCCAATTTTCTCTTTTTTTCAATGCATTTTCTAGGGAAGCATATCTTAACCCCTCATAAACTTCACTAGCCACAGTTTAGCCGCACCTTCTTCTAAAATGTATACACACGTGCCTGAATACATATTAATTAATATTTAGTTAAAATACATAAAAATCAGCTTCTAGTGTCCTTTCCATCACCTGTTTTACGTAATGACATCCCAGATGCCGTAAACAAGTCACTTTCTGAGGTTTGTTGAAGGATAACATTCAGTTTTTCTTCAACGTCGTCCAATCAGAATTGAGTAAATCGTACAACAGCAGAAATTTGGTAATTATACATGGATAACTGGCCCAAAGAAATTTAGGTAGAAAAAGACACAAAATTGGAACTGGAGATTTTACTCCATAGGCACTGTAGCTTATTCTTTAATAAGCATGTGTGTAGCAATATGATGTCATACATTTTGAGATAATATATATAGGATTTGTTATGAATTATTTTTAATATAGAAAATATCAAAAAAGTCTCTTTTATTCATTATCTGTCGAGGGTCTGCTAAGACAAATATCAATTAACTAGACGAGGTTGATATTTTATGCACTGAAAAAATAAGTAGCAAATTCTATTTAAACTAAATAACACTTTTAAAAAACATTTTAATTTTATATTTGGTGAATCACAGTTCTAATTCCACCTCCATTGGTAAACTGATGTCATCTCTATTAGCACAAATGTAATTTCACGCCATGCACTTTAACTAAATCTAAACAAAACATTACGTTAGGTATACAGAACCTATTGACAACAACAAAATATTAACCAAGTTAATAATGATAAATATCAAATGGGTTTAGGACATGGTTCCTATGGGTATGTTATAGGATAAATGTCATTTCTAGTAACAGAATACATTGATCATATATCAGCTAACATATTTGTAGCACTGCTACTAGTAACAGGAATATAGTCAGGGCTTTAGATTGCATTGAAGTCAAGACGATGAACGTTGTGCCCAAAAATACATATGCCCAAATTAACTACAAACCAGCTGACCTCAAAATATTTGACCTCAAAATCACTGAAATGTTTAGATTAATTAGATGAAGATAACATGAAATTAATTTCTGAATATTAACAGCTCTACAGCAGCTGTTAATGATTGTACTGAACTAAAACGACTTTCCTGCACTGAAAAGACAAAAATCTCCATTGTGCCCAAATTAGAAAAATCTAAAGCCCTGATAGTTTAAAAAGTATCTCATAAATAAAACTTTACTACTTTGAAACAAATAAATTAGTTGTGAGATGTATTTAATAACGTGATATTATTTGCAGGCAAGTACTAAAAGTATGACTAGTGCTATTAATCATTCATGTCATTGTATTGGCTCCTATGTGCATTTTGGCATAAATACATCTCATCATCTAGGATCTCTGAATGTCAAAGTGATAAAACATCAGTGCTTTATAAATGTTTAAAAGAAATGCACAAATGATATGATGTTTTAAACAAAAAATTGTTTTGTTCAATGACACCACTAGAGCATTGATTTATTAATCATCGGCTATTGAATGTTATGATGTAAAAAAAATCTGATAAACTGGTAACATGATCCACATAAAGTTGTTTTTGTTTTGTTTGTTTTTAAATATTCATTGTCACAGATCAAACAGTGTAGTGTTGGGGTTGGGAGTTCTGAATCACTGCTTTACATGTATACACATGTACATAGCCATGTTCTAAGAAGCAAAAAAAATAAAATAAAATAACGAAGCTAACAAAAACTCATTCACACACAAGTTCAACACATGTATTCGCATACATAGGGTCAAGCTATACAAGCAGAACACACTGACTTACACAATGCACAGATTGAAACAAATTATTTAGATATGTCCATAAAAAGGACCATAAAGATTGATTTGACATTTATGAAGTCCTTGTTGGCATTTGAAACAGTAAAAAGTGAGTTATACACGTAGCTCAGTGACAATGTGCTCACTTGAGGTTCGATGGGTTGCAGGCTAGGGTCTCCACAAGTACTCGGGCTCGGGCCGAGTCTAGCAAGACTCTAGATACGATAATGTAGCGCTGACATCGACACGATCTTCTGTTCTGTAACTGAGACGTAGACGAAAGTTTCTGTTACAATACCAAACTAGCAAGACTCGAGTCCGTTCACAGGACTCGAGTACCCGTACAAGGAAGAACACTCTCAATAAATTTTAATTATATTTTTAAACGTCATTTTGCCTTATGCTTGGTGCCGGTTACATTATAGGGCTATGATACATGGATGGAAAACAAAAGTCGAATGAATGGAATTCAATAGTTTATTATTCAATGACATGATTTGGCATCCATATACAGTGCTGGAATTAAGATGCATAGTGCTATCTTACTTTATTCCTTTGTGTCATTATCATCTAGTTTAAGTGGCAGGTACTCGGATCTGGGTAGAGTTTGACCCTTGAGTACTCGAGTCCAATATTTTGGACTCGTAGAGGCCCTATTGCAGGCTTAACTTCACTCTATGGTCTGAGTATTTCCCAAGACCCAACCAGTTCCACATGACTGATACATGAAAGGCCATGGTATGTAATGTCCTGCCCAAGGAAAGTGCATATAAAATATCCCTTGCTGTGTTATTAGTAAGAATAGCCTATGTGTTGGCAGTGGGTTTCTTCTCTTTCTCTCTGTCAACCAAATATGTAACTGGCAGTTCTACATCTTAGTCAACAACATTTTGGGTCTCTCCTGAGAAGAAAAACCTTTGGATTTTTTCATGAAGAAGATTTCAGATCTGACAACCTTATATATCATGAAATTAAGTACAATCTAAAATTAACATTAGAATACATGAAATTACGTAGCATCATTTAATATGTATTCATCCCCAAAACTGTCTACTAGCCTGGGATACAAGGGATGAGCATTACACCATTAGTTTCTGTCTGATTATTATACTCTACACTTCAGGAATATTATGTGATGACAGTTAATTACTTCATTTTCATTTCATTTCAACTTTATTTTCGTGCTTATATCTAATTAAGGTTCAAGCACGCTGTCCTTTGCAATCACACCTCAGCTATCTGGGTTGTTTGTCCAAGACAGTGGGTTAGTTGTTAGTTGGTTAGTGGTTAGTGAGAGAGAGAAGAGGGTGTAGTGGTCTTACACCTACCAACTGAGCCCTTAAGAACTCAAGCTGGGTTGAAGACCGTATTGGATTGCGAACCCTGTACCTACCAGCCTGTAGTCCGATGGCTTAACTACTGCGCCACCGAGGCCGGTAATGAACCTTAGTCTTCATCATGAGCAAAATCAAGGCAAGCTGAGGATCACTCTCCTCAACTGATTCCAGGTGAGCAACAAGAGAAATTATACATACACATCAAAGTGTCAAAATTGCAGTGAAAACTGACACTGTTCTACAAGCAGAAAATGGCATCAAGTCAACACAGAAAAAGAAAAGTAGTGCGGTCATCAAGTGATTATCGAAAGAGAATAAAGGCAGACCCGGAAAGATATCGAAAACACTTGGAATAAGGAAACAACAGGGTAACGCTATTCTTAGCCAACCTGACACCAGAAAAGAAAATGCAGTACCAGATAGTGATTAATGAGCGCATGAGAAGGTGGAGGGCAAACAAAGAGGAAACTACAGCTGAAGTTGATATCATTTTCAAGTCTGGCTCAAAATGGAAAGGATGTTAGCAGTGATGGAGATGACCAACCTTCAACATCAAACCCTGATCCTGAACAGCCATGTACTTTACTTTCATACCTAGATCCTCAGTGTGCCCCTTCAACATCAACCCTCGATTCTGAAGAACCTATCTTTTCATGTGTAGAATCAGTCCCTGCAATTGCTTACAAGAAGGAAGGAAGGAAGGAAATATTTTATTTAACGACACATTAAACACATTTTATTTACGGTTATATGGCGTCAGACATGTGGTTAAGGACCACACAGATATTAAGCGAGGAAACCTTCTGTCGCCACTTTATGAGCTACTCTTTTCGATTAGCAGCAAGTGATTTTTTATATGCACCATCTCATAGACAGGGTAGTACATACCACAACCTTTATATGCCACAAGAAGAACACGCTCAATAAAGGTGTCTGGCGAAAGAAAAAAGCAATGCCAGCTGATCGAGGGAAATTTGTGTTTGGAACCATGGTGGACCATGTGACTTCTTCACCGAAAGTCTAGAAAGAGGATAAATTTTCTTGATGCTAACTCAGGGAAGCCGTCCTTCCACTCAGGAAGAAAACAAACAAGAGGGACGTCAGTGCTAAGAAAACAGTGGCGCTCATGCGGATTATGAAGAAAAAATACTCATACTCAGAAAACTAAATTTTAAGACTTAATTAGAAACTACTCAAGAAGGCACAAAAAGTCAACAGTTTGGATGACTTAAACGTCCGGAAAAAGGAAAAATGTACTGCCATCACAGACTATCCAAAAAGTGTAGCAATTTTACAGGAGGAACGACATTTCTCGGACTCAGCCAGATGTGCGAAGTGCAAAGAAAGCATCTAAGTAATGATGAGTACCAGTATCCAGTGGTGAGGAGAGTAACCCGGTAATGGACATGTCGACTACGAAATTTTTCAGGTAAAAAAATCCATTTTCAGCCATTTCAAAGACAAAATTCAGACAGCTGACACTGGAGGACATCTTAACTTCAACACACACCAGAAAACAGAACTGCCTCTGCGAGTATTGTGCAAATGTCGACCTGAAACTAGAGGGTATTGGGCGTTTTGCTGCATCTTAGCGTCTACAAGATCTGATGTATAAGGATAGATATGACCTGTCCAGGTCAACTCTGTGACCAAGGGGGGAAGGGGGATGGTAAGTACAACATGACATGCCTCAAAAGGAGATGTACAGTCTGTGGGATATCTGCCATTTAAATAAAACTGCGTCCTCTGCTGGACTCACATTGAACACCAAATGGGGTTTTTTAAGTGGGAGAACATTGCCTATGTTCACAAAGGTGTCAGTAAGAAGAAGATGGCTAGGCATGTCGGAACTGGTAGAAGAGGTAGCCAGTATCTCGAAACACCTCTTTAATGCCAGATGGCAAGGAAGACAATATGACGCAGTCTCCAGCAATGTACCAGCAAGCTGGGTCATCATCTGCCAGGATTTTGCTGAAAAATATTCTTGACAAGGTACTAAGACGAGGCTCTGGGAGTGCATTTGGGACATGATTTGGTTGATCTTCATGCTAATGTTGCTCATGCATGTGCCCTGATGACTAATTATTCATTAATTTTTGTAAGCAATGACCTGAAGCATTGCCATGATGCTAAGCATGCTTTCAACTTTGCGACAATGGATTTCTGGTTCAACTTGGCATCATCATGACAAAAGTTATCCATTTTTCCGATGGAGCACCTACACAGTACAAAAACAAGTCTGTCTTCTGAAACCTTGGATATGGTTTTCAAGAATTTTGGAGTTCATTGTGAACAACATTTTTTTTGTCACACGGCATGGCAAAGGACCATGCGACCGCGAGTTTAGTACCCTAAAAAAGGCCATTAACCAGCGAGTCAGGGAAAGCAGAGCAGAAATAGGTACCAGGGTTTCTGCCAGAGGGTAAAAACGGAACTCAAAACTTTTAGTATATGTTATTTTATAAGTTAACCTTTTGACAAAATTCTCCTTTTTTAAAAGTTTATGAAAATTATGGGCTACTAGTTTTACTTAGGGCTACCAGATTTCATAACCTGGAAGCCCGGTAGGCTACCACTGAAAAAAGTTAAGGTCAAGGCCTGGAAGCCTTTACTACAGACAAGACTGCAGCACTGACTGAGGGTTTCTGCCAGAGGGGAAAACGGGTATGGCGCCATACCCAGATTTTGGGGCAGATTAATTTTTGTTTTGTTAACTTTTTGACAAAATTAATTACTCTTATCATTACTGTATGATTTTCTTAACCCTAACCCTAAACTTAACCAATTTTCTTTCTGAGGGAGCCCCCCTCCCCTATACCCTCCGTTGACTGTGGTTGCATTCAATTCCATAGCGCCATACCCAAAAATTTCTTTCTAGCACAAACACTGACTGTCTAAGGATGATTAAACCATACATGTACGTCATCAGCAACAGAGAAAGGAGCCGTTTCTGTTGTGTCTGCACAGAGAAGGCAGCTGCTGATATGCAGATATTACCGGGGAATGGAATGTTGCTAGTTTGCTCAAATGTAGCAAGGTACTGTATGTATAATTTTATGCTGTGTGCAATTTACTTCAAACGTGTAATACTATATTCCAATTAGTAAGGACAACAAAAATTTGTAGGTTTTTATACTGCTCGATTCAGGGATGTAACCTTTTTCACCTGTTGTTGGATGTACATGTACTATTTTTATTTAAATGGAGCTGCTTGTTCTTAATTAAGTACATTTTGAGACACAAGTTTTTAATATCTACTAACAGTGTTTCTGTTTCCTCAGGTTGACCAGGCGCAATTCATAGGTTTTTAAAATCAAGTTACTAAATACAGTGAAACCTCTCAAAACCAGACCCTCTGTAAACTGGAATTACCCTCAGAACCGGACATTTTTCATAGTCCTTTTTTAAAAATCAGGTACAGAAATTAACCTCTTTAAACTGGATACCTTTTAAAACCTGTCTTTTTATTTGGTACCGAGGGTGTCTGTTTTAGAGGGGTTTCACTGTATTCTATTTTTTGTTTTCCAGCAGGATCCCGATGCAAATACATGTCTGGCTACACATCCTGTTGCTGAACCAGTTCCTGTCACTCCTGCAGATGAACTCTGTCAAAACGATGACCCTCCTGCTGACAACTCTGGCAAAGAGAATGGCAACCCACTTGATGACAATCCTAGAGACATCCCCCCCCCCCCCCCCCCACACACACACACACCACTTGTGATTGATGTGAGTACCTCTGCAATCAACAAACCAGCACAGTAAAATGTTCAAATCTTTGTAATAAATCCACTGGTTTTATAAGCAACAAAATACATGAAAATTATTTTTAAAAATTCCTTGCTTTGACTTTTTATAATTTGACATGTAGCTTATTCTTGGTTTTGTTTGCTACTGTTTCCTTGGTTGAGTTTACTGTGCTTCATTCTCTGTTGTCTGTTGTTGAAATAACAAGGGAAATGCTTCTTGTTTCAGATCCTTCCCACTGGGAGAGCATAGGATTCAACAGAAACAGCAAGAAGAATCCACTGCTGTTTTTAATAGAACTGTAAGTTATTTAAATATTATGGGCTGAATTTACAAAGCCTGTTTTTAACTTGCACATGTGTAACTATATTCATTTACAATTTGGTTAAACATGTGCATTTAACAAAAACAAGTCTTTGTAACTTCAGCCCAGTTTTAAACTAAAAAGGAAGTTTTAAGATATTAAACTTTATGCAAGTAAATTATTGCAAGCTTAGTCAAGTCCAGTTCTGCATGTCCTGTCCTGTTCTGAATAGAGATGAGAATTTTTTCTGATAAATAGCTGCCATTTTGTGTGTGTGTGCTCCAATTCTAGAAATTCCAAGACATTGATTGATCTCTTTTCATTTCACGTTCTTCAAATTGACAGAGATGAAGTCAGAGTCCAGTTTTTGAAGAAGAGGGGCAACTATTACAGCTTTCCCGAACTTGATGATGTGTCCTGGGTTCTGTCGAAAGATGTTCAAGCACTGAAGCCACCAACAATTAATGCCTACAGCCAATATTTCTTTCAGTGACTGATTGTTATCTGATTAATTCAAAAGAAGTCAAATTAAAAAAAAAACTGAAGAATTTTTCACATTTTGTTGTCATATTTCTGGATTATGTTGTTAATTTTGACTGATGGATGATTTTGGTGTCTGCTAACATACGACATAGTTTTTCTTTGCATCTCTTTCTGATTCAGAAACAAAAATTGACATGGGAAAAGAAGACGCCATTTGTTAATACTGCTTTCTCAAGAAAAAGTTAAACTCAGCATACATTGTAATTTCAGTGTCCACAAGTATATCAGCTTACTACCAAGTCAAATGTGATTTTTTTTTAACCTCTCGATTACACTGAAATGAGATACCACAACACACCCATTTACATCTCATTAAATCAATTAATTCATTGTATTATTTGATCAAAATGTCATGGTGTAACTTACATCGCCAACTGCAATTGCTTGTTTTGACACCCCCCCCCCCCCCCCCCCCCACTATGGTCAGGTCAACAAGAAAACAACAACTTTTGCTCCAGTATTAGTTAAAAACAAGTCTGATCTAATATTTCAACTAGTTTTTATTTTACTAATTTTAAGCACTTTCTATTTTTAATGCCTTTGTCCTCATTCTTTGGCTCGGTATTGTGTCGCTCCACGCTGTAATTTTTTATTACAAGGGGATCAATCTGCAGCTTTTAGAAAACTTTCAAGGTGAGTGTAGAGGGGAGACAGAGTCATGACTCGCCTTTTCTGGCAAAGACTGTTCAGGGCTTTAGATCGCATTAATTTAGGCACAACGGAAACTTTTGTCTTTTCCGAGCGCAGGCAGGTTGTTTTAGTTCAATACTGCCATTAACAGCTTCTGGAAAGTTGTCAATATTCAGAAATGTATTTCAAGTTATTTAAATAATGTAATTAAGCTTAATATTTTAGTGGTTTTTGTGGTGAAATATTTTGAGGTCAGTATGTTTGTACTTAATGTGGGCTTATGTATTTTGGGCATATTTATCGCTTCGACTTTAATGTAATCTAAAACCCTGCTGTTAGATACTGAACAAGAGACCTTTTATCAATTTTGTCACTTGGTAGATAATTCATTAATATGTAATGACCAATGTTAATTGTTTATTTAAAGGTCTACATTTATCAAAAACGTAATTGACTATTGTTTGGTATCTACGTATACATGTACCTTTTACAATATATATATGAAGTATCAATAAAATAATTTATTTAAATTTACCTTTTTTTAATATATTCACAATAAAAAGTCATGTTTTCCCCCCCAACAAGCCAAAAAGCCTCTAAACTCCAAGAGTCAAGTCACGTGACCCCGTGACCTGCTAACCGGCATAACATGAATGTGTGATTCGCAGCCTTTCGGTCATTTTACATGGAAATGGAACATGTGTATTTTTAAAACATGAAAATGTTACTCTATTGAACTGAATTGTATGTTTGGAATATTATTTTGAAGATATCTTTCAAATGTGAAACATGGTGAACCACTGTTTGGTGTATGGATGTACAAAAGCTGCAGTTAAAGGCAAAAGAAGTTTGCATATTTTTCCGAAAGACAAACCGACATTGTTTGCACGGAAGCAGTTCTTAAACCGAACACGTGCGTATTGGAAAGGTTCGTCAAGATGGGATTCGATTTGCAGTGACTACTTCACACCTGGGGATTACAACAATTATCCAAGATGGTCGATGGGAATGGCACCAAAACTTTTGTTAAAGAACTTGTCTGTTCCAAGTCTGTATCCCCCCCCCCCCCCCCCCCCCCCCCCCGTTCAGCCTATTTGCAGCCAGGAGTCTGAACGTCGCCCGGAGACAAAAACAAAACCTTAATGTTAATGCCGAGGTGTACATTGTTCATATTTGGCACAAAGATACACCTCAACACGATGCATTTATATATGTTAAAAAAATAAATGTAGGACAAATATTTTTTAGACGTCCGGGCTCTGTGCTGCAAATAGACTGATCGCATTTGGCTCGACGGATCATTGTCGATGTACTACGGTTCAAACTGATAGGGAAGTACCCCTAACAGATTTTCTCATTCTTCCTCACCAATCGAGGTAGCATTAGAATAAATAGACAAATGTGACGAGTCCGAAATGTCCAAACTAATGTCCGATAAGAATGAGCTATTTTCCGAAGAATTATTACATGCTGTCGCCATGCTAACCTACTAATGAATGAGTGGAATTCACCTGATGCTACATCACAGGTCAAATGCAGGTAAAATCCACTGGATCAGTGTTTTTTCCCACGAGCGTTTTACAAAAAGTCGCTTTATTAATAATTGGGGTGGTATTTTTGTTTTTTATGGTTAATAATGTAATCTTTATGTATTTTTTTTATATACTGTGTATTAATAATGTGCCATGATTGTGGACCTTTAAAAAATTTTAAATTTAATACGAAATGAACAAAAGTACCGGTGACATGATACGCCCATTAAGAGTTTGATGGAAAACCACAGACATTAATGATAATGTTGCAGGTATAATTCAATTCTAATTATGTGAAATGTTTGCAATGATATGGATGAAGTGCAGTAGACCATGAAAAGTAGGCCACAGTGGCCTAGTAATAGTATGCAACACACCACCATCTCAAGTTGTTCCTACATGTGAGGTTTATGGTCCTGTATGCAAGATATGGTCCGGACAAGAAAAAGTTAATAGACAGATGTACGGACTGACGGACAACGCCATACCACAATATGATCCATCATAGACAGGCATATAAAAATCTCTCTCTATTAGTGTGTGAAGACTGCTCCAAAGAATCATAGACTTACTAAGTTTCAAAAATATTTGATTAAAACTCTAGTAGAAGGTAGACTTTTAAATTTTCAAAGTTGATTTCTACTGAAATTTTTTAATTTAAAAAGAATTCCCCAATTCAAAATTTCCAAATTATCTCTCAAATAATGTGAATACTACCCCTGAAAATATTTATACTAAGCAGACCTTGCCTTTTAAGGTGGGCGGGTGCGATCGCGCTCGTACAGCGCATGTAATTTCAATCTGGCAAGTGTGAAAAATAACGCATGTTACACTTAACAAACAGTGCACGTAAAATAATGTTGTATATTGATTGCCGCTATTTACCTTATGTAGCTGATAGAAAGATTTGTTTCATAATACCAGAAATTTCTTTTTATGAGAACGATAGCGTCCATGTAAGATTTTACTACATGACAGGTTTAATAGACATCTTCGAAGACGTACCAATCCGATCAAAACTTCTTTGCCTATTTAATTTATTATTAATTAGAAACAATCCACTTTTGTAAGGTAATAGATCACAACGTCTGATAAGGATAACTTATTTATACTGTTCATATCTAGTTATGACTAAAAGAGAAAAGGGATTGAATTACAAATAGTGGCTTCAGTAGCCTACACAAATGAACTCGTTACGGAAGTCGGTAAAATTGTCTCGATTAGTTCATAACTGTTAGCCTACTAAGCTTACGTGGCAATCGTGTAATTTTACACTTTCTTTAAAAAAAACAAATTAAAAAGAAGAGAAAGGAAATATAGATGAAATAATAAAAAGAAGGAAAAGAAATAATAATAATGTAGGAATAAGCCTAGGTATTGTTTTTATGTCTATTATTTTTCTTTTTTATCTTTAAAAAAATAATCAAATAAAACTATATTTGTATTTCAGCCAGAGGTTAATGAATGTGCATAAGATATTTATATATGTATATATGTACACACTATAGTAACAGTAATCAATGATCATCGCAGACTATTTAAGTTTTGTTTCGTTTGTTAGAAAGTCACAGACCATGTGACTGGAACATGATTTGATGCGCAGTACTCTGTGGCATATTGACCAATCAGAGCTATCGGGGTCAGATTATTTTTACTCTTGGAATTCTGCACACACACGCTGGTCTACTTGACAACTTATTATGCATTGATGATGGTGTTTAAAATTATGGGGTTTTTTATTATCTTTATTATGGCATCCAACGTATGGAATAAAAGCCTTTGTAATGATAGATTTTGTCAAGAGTTTGTTGGGGGGTTTTCATCAACAAAATTGGGGCCGTTCTAGATCAATGATATAACACTGTCAGAGCCGTTCGTAATTTGTAGCAGTTGGTCAAATGACGTGTTACAAAATGTTGAGTAATTGTAGACCTATGTTTCACTAGTTATTTAAAAAGAAAATGTTTTAATAATATGAATCGGTGGTGCACACCTGAGATGCTTGGGTCGTAGTTCATGAACCACCTCCTCGGAACCAGTGGGTTTTCCCCATCCCAACTATCCTAATTATGTTCTTTGCACATAATAATGAAATTCAAGACAAGTTGATTCCTATATACGTTTAGCTGCACGTTCATCAAAGCATCTAACACTGAAAAGGTATATATATATATATAATTGATTGCAGTAAATTATCTGAATAGCACATATTGTAATTTAAAAAAGTAAATTGTCTGCATCAGTGTGTACATGTCATAATTATGTTTCTATAGTATTCAGGAGCGGATTATGGGGGGTTGCCAGTTGCACGACACACACCCCTCGGCTAAAAAGAAAAAGAAAACAACCACGTAGATCTAAATTGATGTCCACATAAAATTTATAATTTCAAATTATAAAAATTTACATACTGTTTCGGAAACCTAAAGCATAATCCGCCCCTGGTACAACGTTTAATAAATTATAACTCTGTTCCTGAAAGGGAAAGGAAGTCAGACTAAACTAATAAATCAAACAACATAAAATTAGAAGGAAATATTATTGGTTTATTGCATTTACATGTACTAATTACTTCATAAATTAATAATGCTTGGTTTTCACTCGCCTTAGCATTTTGATGAGTGTGATTTTTCACTCGCCTAAGCGTTTTGAGGTGTGCGATTTTTCACTCGCCTTTGTTTTTCAAAAGTCAAGGACTGACTAAGTTTCAGAACTACCCAATCAAAGGAGATGACTTTTAAATTTTCAATTTTCAATTTCTACTTAAAATTCAATCAAAATTACCCAATTCAAATGTCTAAAATACCTGTCTATTAGTTTGTGAATGCATGACTTAGCCCCTCCCCCAACATTTTTTTTAAAATAAAATAAAATAAAAAATTTCAAACCCACCTGTCCTTCCACGGTAGGCCTCCAGATCACACACATACACAAACAAAACACACCTCTGACTGCCTGACCCTAAATGTATCCTTAACCCTAAACTTCAATCCAGCCCTAACCCTAAAGTTTAAAGTGATGATGTAGGGGCAGCCCAATTTTACCTTCTATTCATATTCTCACATATCCAGATGTAAATAAAACAGGGCTAGAGAACGAGAGAGAGAGAGAGAGAGAGAGAGAGAGAGAGAGAGAGAGAGAGAGAGAGAGAGAGAGAGAGAACCAGACAGACAGACAGACAAAGAGAAAGAGAGGGGAGAGAGTGGGGAGAGAGAGGGGAGAGAGAGGGGAAGACTCCGAAGAGGGGGAAGAGAGGAGGGAGAGGGAGATTTAGAACAAAACAAAACACACAAAATAAAATAAAATCTACCAGTATACATGATCCTGCATATGCTTATAGTTAGGTTACTAGGGTACTTCCACAGCATACATTGCATTGTCATAATTTAACTTTAATAAAATTAATGTTTTCGAACATGTACTTAAGCGAACCCTTACTGGGCCTCTTTTGGGTGAAAGGGCAGATGCATGGCCAGCGGGCAATATTTTTATGTCCTTTTCTAAACAGTATCAAACTTGAAATGCATGACATATTCTCACCAATTCTACGTCGATCACGTCTCCCAGATGCACTGTCTGTTGGATTGTCTTGGGTGGATTCTCAGTCAAGTAGATCCACTCATCTCCAAGAACAACATACTTGAATGCTTTCTTCTCTTTCTCCGAAAAAATTATGCACGACTCGTACGCACGTATCCGTTCGTACGTTTCCTCCGAAAGAAATCGCTTTAAATAACTTTCCAACTTGGAGTTCTTTTTGACAAGTAAATCTGAAATTCCCCGCGCCATTCATACTGTTTGCCTGTTGCACAAGATACATTTGAGTACGCACATCGTTCCTTTCATCTCTCGCGAGCTTCCATTTGTAAACACACACGGTAGCTACCGTCGATCTGCTGGGAGTGTGTATTGTTAGGATTCGTGTATTAACCGGATTTGGAGCAAATTGAAATGGGCATGTTTGTAGGGGTGTTTGTAGGGGTGAGTGGAGTGGAAGAGCTGCCGTCATAGCAACAAATAATAAAAAAAACAAAAACAAGACAATCATTTAATATATATATATATAATACCAAACGATCTTGCCTGTCATACCATTTTTATTAAATTAGTGAAGTATCGGTATCTGACGAGCGAAAGCGAGTCAGATACAATACTGTTCACCAGTTTCATAAAAATAGTATGACAGGCAAGCTAGTTTAGTATTTTATTTATTACAAACCACCTGCAAACAAGCCACAACGCAGAAGTAAGCAAATGTCGAGACCTAGGGCGGGGCGTAGCCCAGTGGTAAAGCATTCGCTTGATGTGCGGTCGGTCTAGGATCGATCTCCGTTAGTGGACCCGTTGGGCTATTTCTTGTTCCAGCCAGTGCTTCACAACTGGTGTAACAAAGGCCGTGGTATGTACTATTCTGTCTATGGGATGGTGCATATAAAAGAACCCTTGCTGCTAATCGAAAAGACTAGCCCATGAAGTGGCGACAGCGGGTTTCCTCTCTCAATATCTGTGTGGTCCTTAACCATATGTCTGACTCCATATAACCGTAAATAAAATGTGTTGAGTGCGTCGTTAAATAAAACATTTCTTTCTTTCTTTTCATGTCGAGACCTACTACACGCTATTTTTCTTCGAAATTGGTCACACTCACACCATGCCAATATTACACTATAGTTAGATATTGTGTGATTGTTATGACATGAGCAATATCTTGCACAGGTGTGTAATAAACACACATACTATACATGTAGGTCTATTTTAATTGTCGGCCCTGGTTTATTTAGCTATAAATTTTATCACAAAAAGCACTTTCATATGCTACATGATTCTCCATACCCCTCTCCCTATCCTGAAGAAAACATTGACTACAGGCACGGCGGAGCATGTGGGAGCTGAATCAAAAATATTATTGGTAGTAAATCTTAAAGCAGAGATTTTACTTGTAAAATAAATTGTATTTCAGGACATTCCCAGTCTGAAGCTCGTCGTGATAAGACGTGTTTGTGCACACTGCACGTGCTTTCGCGGATCGACTTGGGGATCCTTCACTTTTGTTGTTTTTATCAGCGAAGTGAAGTTTTCTACTGGGATGTATGCGGCCATTGGAACTGATTGAATGCTGGAACGCTTCTCGTTTCGACAGTCTGCACCACCAGGTTGGATTCTTTTTTAGCGAGATTCCTTGTCTCCACGTCATTTCTCCGTCTGACTATGTTGACTTTCTTTTTTCGTGACTCGTATAACGGCCATTCTGCAGAACGCCACGGTTGTTCGCGTTTAGTCTCTACATGTCCGAGCCTGTCCTAGCAGCACTGGAAGATTGACCGCCCCACTCTAAGAAGAAATAGGAAGCGGGTTCGGCACCTACTACTCTTTTCTAGACTTTACTTTGTTTTATTGTGATACCATCTCGTATCCTCCGGAATCGGACCCGTCCGCACCACTATACCAATCTATGACGACTGGACTATACCCTAGTCTGATTCTCTCTCTCGTTCAGACGGATCCGGCTTCTCAAGATCTGTATTTCAGCACAGCACTACACCTTCAACGTCTATTGACTGTCAATCTAGGGGTTTTCTTGACGGGATGCAGCCCATCTCGTCCCTACAAGCTGTGCACCCTAACGGCCTTAACGAGGACACTCACGTGGACATATAGATCGGACTTTAAACTTTTAGACCTTCGTTCAAACGTTTATGTCGAAATTACTTTCTGTTTTTTAATATTATTAAATAGTCCGATCCTCTCTTCTTTCTCTTATTTATTTTTGGACTGTCCTTCTAAAATGCTCCAGGTTATATAAATATTCGACCGAGCAGTCAATTCTTTTTATTTTTGGCTTGTAATTTTTTTTTTCTTACTTCTATTAAATTTTTTACTATTTGCTATTTTCAAAATTCTGCCCATTTTCAACTCTAACTCCCTCTCCCCCCCCCCCCCCCCCCACCCCCATCTTATCTAAATTTCTTTTTGACCACCCGATCTAATCTAGCGACCATATTTAATGAGTAGAATTTTCTTTATCATATTAGAGATGCGCATCAAAATTTTAAAGGCCCATTATTTAATTTTTGGATGTAAATTTCAAAATTGTCCGCTTAATTTTTTTTTCTGTCCCGGGACAAGCCCCTTAGAAACTTTACTTTGCCGTGCCTAGATTAGGCCTACAGCTGGATGCCGCGTCTTTAGCCCTAACAAGGCTTGGACTATTATGTATGGTCGGCATATTAAGTAACTTGTTATAAGACTAAACTAGATGAAGTGGTAGACAATATACAACTGTTTACCAATTAACTCGTACTAATCACCGTTAGGTTTATCCTTAATCTGATTACGTAACTGAAGCGTTGACACATTTAAGCGTACGAGACTGAAGGAAGGAAATGTTTTATTTAACGACGCACTCAACACATTTTATTTACGGTTATATGGCGTCGGACATATGGCTAAGGACCACACAGATTGAAAGAGGAAACCCGCTGTCGCCGCATCATGGGCTACTCTTTGAGATGGAGTGTTGGAGAAAAACTTAAAATTTGGGCAAAAATTGTACATATATTCTGGGGAAATGTGCAAACCCAGACCTTTTTACCATGTATTTCCATCATTCTAACCTCAAAATTAGTTGTAATCCACGTAAAAATGCGTAGTAATTCGTTTGCAACCCTAGCTATATAGCTGTTCGTAGTAATGCTAATATGAATAATTGTTGTCATGCAGATTCGGACATTTTCGTTTAATTCTGGCAAAAGCCAGCCTATTCCCCCCTCCCTCACCCCCAAACGGGTTCGATCCTAGACTGATCGCCCATCAGGCGAGCGCTTTATCATCAGGCTAGGCCTACGTCCCGCCCCGAGACGAAAACGGTCACAGAAATAGGGCGAACGAGAGAGAGAGAGAGAGAGAGAGAGAGAGAGAGAGAGAGAGAGAGAGAGACAGAGAGACAGAGAGAGAGAGAGAGAGAGAGAGAGAGAGAGAGAGAGAGAGAAGGGGGATTACTGAGCGAGGGAATGGTGGGGCCGGCAGGGCCACTTCTTCAGAGCCTAAATCGAAACACACACACGCAAGCGCGCATACACACATATAGCATGTATATGCATGTTAGTGTATTCCTATCTATATACTGTAGGTGCCTTGAGAAGAAGAAAAAGTTTGTTTTGCTTAAAGACACCACTAGAGCACTATTGAATATCAAACATTTGGTCATTCTTAGAGAGGAAACCCGCTTTTTTTTTTCCCCATTAGTAGCAAGGGATCTTTTATTTGCACCACCTCACAGACAGGATAACACATACCACTGTCTTTGATATACCAGTCATGCTGCAGTGCCTGGGTCCCTAAGAAGGTATATATATATATATATATATATATATATATATATATATATATATATATATATATATATATATATATATATATATATATATATATATATATACATACATATATATATATATATATATATACATACATACATATATATATATATACATACATATATATATATATACATACATACATATATATATACATACATACATATATATATATATACATACATACATATATATATATATACATACATATATATATATATATATATACATATATATATATATATATACATACATATATATATATACATACATATATATATATATATATATATATATATATATATATATATATATATATATATATATATATATATATATATATATATATATACTATACAATTTAAGGTCAAACATTTATTACCAAATAAGTTTCAGAGTGTATTAGATTAATGATGTAAACTACACCAATTTTTTTTTTTATTGTTCCATATTTACAAAAAACCACAAATAAACGTCACTGTATACAAGAAAGTCACATGACATGCTGTCAAAGTTGAAGGTTGTCAAACATGGATTTTACACATTAGAACATTCGTTTAATAGTGTGTGAATCCACCCCTGGCGCGAATACACTCGACACTTCGTTGCCTCATGCTGTTGATCAGACGTCTGAAGAACTCTTGGGGAATGGCCTGCCACTCTGCCATAAGAAGTTGATCCAGATCATGAAGGTTGGCCGGAGGGGCATGGTTATCCCGAACTCTCCTGCCTAATTCGTCCCAGGCGTTCTCTATTGGGGCCAAGTCAGGCGAATATGCTGGCCAATCCATCCTGGCGATACCTTGTTGTCTGAGAAAGTCCGTTACCACCCTGGCGCGGTGGGGTCTGGCATTGTCATCCTGCAGAACTGCCCCACCGCCAATCTGCTGAAGGCCTGGGAGAACCAACGGCCGGATAATCTCATTCAGATAGCGGATTCCATTCAGATTGCCATCCACCACAGACGGGGGTCCTGTGGTGGATAGAGATGCCGCCCCACACCATGACGCTGCCACCACCGAACCGGTGACGTTGTCTAAAGTTAACGTCAGCGAAGCGCTCCCCAGGACGTCTGTAGACACGAACCCGACCGTCGTTGAACTGGAGACTAAACCTGGACTCGTCAATGAACATCACTCGACCCCACTGAACACGTTACCACCGCATATGAAGCGTGCACCAGTGACGTCTGGCCGTTCTGTGACGTGGTAGGAGTGGTGGTCGAACAGCCTGGCGACGGCAGCGTAGATTATTGGCTCTCAGACGATTGCGTATGGTTTGATCAGACACTCGAGTTCCAGTCGCAGTCCGCAGATTGTCACGTAATCGGCGTGCAGTGGTTGTGCGTTGACGCAGAGCCATATTGGTGATGTAGCGATCCTCTCTATTTGTAGTGCTTCGGGGTCTTCCCCAACGTGGACGATTTCGAACAGAATTCGTTGCTTGGTACCGTTGCCACAGTCGGCCAACGACACTCTGACTGACACCAAGTCTCAGAGCAACATTTCTTTGCGTATTGCCATCCTGAAGCCAAGCAATAGCCCTTCCTCGATCTTCGATAGTCAGTTGACGTCGTACCATTGTCGAATTTGGAGTGTGCACCGTACACGAACGCAAGCTCCAATTATACGGAAATTCAGCATTGGGAACATGGCATACACGTGCAAAGCGTGCAAATGAAGCGCTTTGTGAAAAAGCAAGTTATGGGCACTTAGCAGACCTTTCGCTTTCGCCCTAATTTACGTGCAAATGTAAGCATGTTTTCGCCATTAGAACTAGTCGACAGTGTCAATGACAGTGGATTTTAATTCATTTATGGGTTGCTTAGACCCACTTTCGTCAAAATGGAACAATACCATGCGTGACATTATGGTCTAGCTAATATAATTGACATTCAGAAAATAATGTCGAAAATATCGTCTGACCCTTAAATTGTTTTGAGTAGTATATATATATATATATATATATATATATATATATATATATATATATATATATATATATACATATACATATACATATACATATACATATACACCGTTTTTGTTGATTCAATACTTATTTTTATTTTTAGCGGACAATTTCCAATAGTATGTATACATGTATTCCTACGCTTATTTACAGAACATGGTTGACGGTAAGAACGAAAGAAATTATTTTTGAGTGTTTTAAGGTACACTTCTTGTACTGTTTGTAATTACGCGATATATATACACATACATATATATATATATATATATATATATATATATATATATATATATATATATATATATACATACATACATACAATATATAGATATTAATACATCAATACATACATACATACATACATACATACATATATATATATATATATATATATATATATATATATATATATATATATATATATATATATATATATATATCTTTTATTTGGTGCGTTGAGTTTATCAGTTGATTGATTTGAACTTTGGTAAGAGGCATCATAAGAAAATGACGCACAGATATAACGCATGGCTTTTCTTACCCAATCATCAGTTATTCCCTCCTCCTCCTCCCCACCACACACCGATTTCTATCTCACACCCGTTTATGTGTGGACGGGCAATTCATGCTTTACTCGAATAGGTGGAAGCACGCTACTAGCATATGTATCATGGTCATTTGACCGAAACAAATTGATCAAAATGATGCGTTATTAGTTTAATATCTTCCAAGAAACAAAACATGCAATGGTTATTTTTAGGCTTTTCTCCAGAGAAGATTGTTGGGTTTTTTTTTGTAATTCTAATTTTACTGTCCCAACCCAGCCATTTTGTTGTTGTTGTTTTTAAGGTTAAGTACGGCGCTGCATAATAGATATCTAAATGTTTCAATGTATGTCTCCTTAAGTATTTTACCATGTCTCCAGTGATTAATAACAATCCGTTTTCCACGTTAAAATAAATGACAATTTTACACGTTAATCAGATAGTGCGCAAACCTTTGGGGCCTCAATTGGGTATAATACATTTTCTCAACGTTTAAAATAAAATTTCAACGAAATTTAGTTTATACTCACCCTTTACCAGCCATAAAGATACAAGTTGGATGCAAGTAAGTGTTAATGAATTATTCACTTAAACAAAATTGCTGAAATTACTAAATTTAATATATTTATTACAAAACTTTTACTTTAATTATTGGAGCTCCTACAGCTAAGCTTGTATATATACACTGATGAATTTCCTTAACTATGACTGTTGGTCACATTTGTGAAACTGGTGGTGTCCAGATAAAAAAAAAAAATCACTTAATGAACTTCTTTTAAATATAAAACCAACAATTAAACAGTTTAGATTTGGTATTGTATTTGTCCAAGATATTGGAGTCACAGCATTAAACCTCCATGGACCCATTCTCCCCCAAACAGTATATCAAAGCTAATGGTATGTGCTGCCCTATCTGTCAGAAAGTACACATAAAACATCCCTTGCTGCTAATGAAAATGTAGGTTTCCTCCAAGTATGTTCAAAAAATTACCAAAAATTTCACATCCAATAGTTAATGATTAATGTATCAATGTGCTCTAGTGTTATCATTTAAAAAATAAAAATTAACCTGGACTTTAGCATTTCTAGAGAACAGCATGTTTGGACCTTGAATAGTGCAGAAATTATGTTAAATGAAATTGTACCATTATGAATTAATCTGGTATTTTTGTATTTGAAACATGACATAGCAATGTATAATCAGTATGTTCTGCGTATTTAACAGCTATCTGCATTGGCTTAATGTAAAATGTTTATGTAAAAGCAGTGTGTTTAATCACAAATATACTGAACTACATTGAAAATACACCAGATTTACAATTGTAAAAATTATATAAATAATCAGATTTTTTTTTACAACTGCTTGTATTCCAATAGGCAGAAAATAACCCCCAAATTGTAGACTTACACAAGAGTTAGGGTTTTTGTATGTGTTATAGCAACCTCACACACAATAAGAACTGAAAATTGGGTAGTGTTTTTAAGTGTTTGTATCTGAATGCAAAATGTGTGTTTCAGTTCATAGTATGTTTTTTTTAAAGCAACTTATCAGACTGACATGTGACACGGCAACACAGTCAACACAAAACCTCACAAATACACAAAAGAACAACCACTTTGCATCTTGGTTATTTTATTTTCCACTTATTTCAATAAATTATTAACAATTTTATAAACATTTCCCATCAATACATCATATTGGTATTTCATGTCATGTTTGAAGGTAAATACACTTTTGTATTTGGCAGTGTAAAACAAAAGAAATAATGTCATTTCTTGAAATACAAAAAAATAATTAGTTCCAATCAATAAAATGTATTTTACCTGAGAATTTGGTCGAGCAGAATTTCTGCCAATAATTATTGTCTTGTTTGCGGTTAGGTAATATCTAACAAAGCGCTTACCCACTTTTTAATGTACTTATTATCCACCATAGCTTCAATACCTTCAGCAAGATAGGCTTTGATAAAGATGGTGAAAATAAAACACAAACCTCAAAATTGGGAACGATGATGAACATTAAAACAAAACTATTGCCAGCCACAAGGCAAAAATACTCTTAAAATATTTTACATAGTTTTAGTAAAAACCAGTTGTACCTTCTTGTAGAAAGATTGTTCAATACAATAAAATTGTGTTAATTTATTTTTACTTATAAAAATTATAAACCGGAAATAATTATGAACGTGAGGAATGTGTTAAAAAATACAATTTGAAAAACAATTGAAAATCTTTTGATTAACAGAGTTGTACATTTGATTAAAAGATACTATGAGTAAACGTCGTGCCATGATAAAGAAAAAAACTAACAATTTCAGAGTTCCAAGTCCAGAAAACTGGAATAAAACTGGGGAAGTACTGGCATCCACTTAAGAATTATTTTCAGCAAAAGCTTGTGCAGAACCATTTAAACCATAGTTACATTTTTCAATTACGACAATGATGTACAAATTTATCAAACTGAAAAGAAAAAGTATCATGCTTTGATATAATAGTCCAGTTCTTTGCTACCAGAGTATGTATCTATATTGTTAAGATATTGTGGTTTTTCTGCCATTTTTGTAAGAAAAAGGAACAAAAAACTATGATGTTCAATACCGGTAACAACTTAAATGTAAATGTTCAATGCTGGGTAAAATATACAGCATTTTATTCAGTCAAAATATGAAAACATAACATAATTAACAATGTATAAAATTTATCTTTTTCAAGATATTATACAGAAATAATATTACAAATTAGCATTTAATAGTGACTAACTTTGAAGTCTCACAAGACTTCAGTTTATTGCATAAACTATAAAGATAACAGGTCACAATCAGCATATCATCAATATTGCAAAATTATGAATACAAAATTAGAATAAAAGAGCACCGTGGTGCAAAATGTGTCACCTGTTATTTCAATCACAAAATAATGTTTAAGTTCCAATGAACATATACCTTTTTGTTGACAAATACTTTTAAATTTGTTCCAAATATGATTAATGAGGATATGTAAGAAATAGAATACTACAAGTGGCCATTAGATACCATTTATCTTACAACTTGTTTGAAAAAGTATTCAGCTCGCTTACACTCTATACACCTTTTGAAACAACTCATAAGATAAATGGTATCCAGTGGGGGGGGGGGGGGGGGGGGGGATAGTGTCCAGGTTACTCATCCCCTCTTAATATATTCAAGTGCCTTTTTTTCTCTCTTACTTTTTAACACAAAATAATTTTGTTTACATTGGTCCATGTGATCTTTTTCCCTTAAGCACCATTCCCTCAAAATATTTTCTTGATCTGTTCTTGGTATCCAACGGTCACTCATTTGTCTTTTCTAAATATTTTCTGAACAGTAGTCATTTCATATAAGTCGGTTCGCTGGAGTTCATCAAGTCGTAATGAGCGATGCTTCAGTTCTGAGACGAAAACAACCTGAGAACTATGCCAGTGTCAGATAAATGTAATAACATTTTTAAAGTGTAAAATAAACATGGATAATAATGCCACAAAGATAATTGAGAACAATTTCTCAAACAATCTTGTATGTGATGTTGTAAATAAAACAGATGAAACACAATATTAAAAAATAAACATGTAAAGTTTGATAAAATCAATGCTCTGACCCTATTTTTGACCCGGGCAGTTTACTGGTACATTGTATATAGTAAACTTTATCCTACATCACCAGAAATCTTGTTAACAAAACAATAAAATTATAAACAAGAGTACAGCATGTGGCAATAATAGTCAAATCCAGATCATAAACTGAAATGGGAAAATGGCACCTTAGAAAAATTAAACTTGTAAATTTTTAACAGAATTAAATAAATGTTGGATACTTAGAACATTATCATGCCTTTGCTATCATTGAGAATTCAGAAATAAAAAAAATAAAAAATTATCAAATGAAAATTTAACCAAATGAAAAGATAAATTAATTTTTAGATCAAGATACACCATTACATTACGGACCTGGCAAGTACATAAATTCACCAATAATTTGTTTTGTTCAATAAAATTTCTTGACTTGAAAAGAACAGGCTGGAAACTAAACATTACATGTATTACACAAACTAGTAACATTATTTGTTTAAAATCCAACAGATACATCTAGAAATAACAGCTGGGATCATATTATGTTAATAAAAGGAGAGTATATTTTATTTATTTTTTATCACGTAAAATTCAAATTAATAAAAAATTTTTTTTAGAGAAATACCAGTATATAATATAAAAATGGAGAATTTTTATTATAAATATTCAAACATATTCTTCATTAACACCAAAAGATCAATTTTGAATGTTTTTAAAAATTCTGTATGTACATTATCTTTAGTACAAATGAAATTATTATTTTATTTTTTTTTAATTGATTTTATACTTTAATTTACTAAAATTCAAACTTCCAAAGATTATTATATTTGTAACTTCCCAAGTTTTCGTTTCCAGTTGTCAAATGTTTGTAGAAAAGAAAAGAAAATAACCAAAAGGCTTCTTTTTTTTTGCCTTTTTTTTTTAATAACTTTTTTTGTGTGTTAAGCTTTACAATAATTAAAAGCATGGTTATGTTCTAATTATGAATAACAAAATATTTTCACGGAGAACCAAGCTACATCTTGAAAAAATAAAAGCATTAAACAAGCCTCCCCCAAGAATTCCCTTAAGAGTTTTTCCTACACCATTTAATGACTTGTTACGAACTTAGCCCAACACCAAACTAATCCTAAAACCAGCACACAATCCCTTCATTGTTAAAAAAGCAGATCAGATGTTTATTTTAACTAATTAATTATTTAGTTGTATTTGAATAAATAAGATCTGTTACCACTTAACGTTCCAAAATTAATTACAAATTCAGATTCTAAAATTTAGTTATTTTAATAAATTAAAAAATTGACTGCGTAATAGCAATAATTAATATTTTATAATTTTATCTGTATGAACGAAGCAGATATATTGCAATCTAACTAAATATTAATTGAATAAAACATAAAATTATCTTTTTTAACTAACCTAGAAACATTCTAATATAAAAAAAAATATTGGTCAAATAAAGATAAATTTTAATATATCAACACAAATGAGAATAGTTTTTAACTTTAGAAAGAAATGGTGACATTTTAAAATTACAATAGATACTTGTGCAAATTAATGAAGGAATGTGTGCCAGAGCTACAACCAAAACCACTGTTGAAAGACTGAAGTGATAAAAGACAAACTATATTAACTAATGCAGAAGAAACAAAAAGAAGAAATGAAATCCAAAACCAACATTATTTTTATATCATCAAAACTCTATTTTGGTAAATTATTTCACATATTTGACTTCATATTAATTTTTCAATTATACAATCCAAACCTTGCTTAATTTAAAGCATTTTAGCACTATTATGTTAATCATACATATTTAGAAATCAAACATAAAATTCACACAAGGATTTGATGCCACAATTTTTGTCAAGTAATTTCTTTATTATTCAGCCAGAAAAAATACATTAAATACCGAAATAGAAAAATTAATTGCATACAAACAAAAAACTACTTTGTAATTTTCACTAATATATTCATAATGAAACTCACCAAAAAAAAAACATGTTTGCACCAGAGATTCAAATTCCATCAAATACCTTCCCATACACAATATATTATTAAGAGTATAGTCGATAAATCAGAAAATCTACAGACGTCACAAAGAAACGGATTAAAACAGCCTAGTAGGTTATAAGAATACACAAAAAGCCACTTAAAACTAAATGTTCCAGTCCATATAGTTGGATTCCACTAAACACTCAACAGTCTGCATGTTATTCCCATGTTTATAGCGAAAACAATGTGATATAGGTTTTTAACACTAATAAGTCAAATCAGTTTTGCATTAAATAATCAAATCAGTTTTGCATTAAATAATCAAATCAGAGACATTCTTTACATTTTATGAGTAACAAGTCTTAAAGTTTTCATTTTCTACAAGTTAAATGTTTTGTGGAATTTTTGTATTTTTATGTTCATTATACTTTATAAGAAAACAACTTTTAAAACTTTATTTTTTGCTTGGTATACCAAAATTATATTCAACTAGAAAACTATGCAAGGGCAATAACTCTGCCAAAAACTGATCAAATGATATCTGTCAAACATCCCTATAGGGACATGGAAGTGAATAATTTTGTTTCACAATTTCATTATTGTCCATACTTTTAACATTAACATAATAACAGGCTAATGAGTAGTATTTATTAATTACTAAGATATCTGTTTTCATTCATCACATTAATTAAAAAAAAAAAACACCAAAAAACAACAACACCAAAGCTAAAACTGTCTTTAATAAAGAAGAAATAATCTTTTCTTAACCACAAACATACTTGTAACATTAACGCAACAGCAGGGTAATATGTAGCATTTATTAATGACGAATATTTCTATTCCAAACACTGTGTTTAAAGAAGTAAGAAACTTTCTTTTAACTACCAACATGAAAATAAAACAGATGTTTAAAAAAAAAAAGATATTGTCCTTAACAACGAAAGAAATGTTTTTTTCAACTACAAACATGGAAATCAAACAGCAACCTCGACTGCCCGGGGCTTGGCAATTCAAGCTAATGCGTCCTGCATGGCAGTGTAAGTGCAATTGGAACGCTCGCAAATAGGGTCAGAGCTGAAGAAATACTCAAACTTTAGGGGTTTGAGACAATTTTCGCAATTCTTCGGACACATGGGTCTGTAGAGTTCAAGGCCGTTCATCTTCCAGACGTCCACAAGGTAGTTGGTGAGATCGTCCATCATCTCGTAGGTGTGGTGGGGGGTGGGCGCGCACCGCAGACGTTCCTCCCCCATCGCCACCGTCGGGTAGTTGATCGCCTGCACGTAGACGCCATGTTTCTGCATCAAGTCGTTGGAGACCTTCGTGCAAATCTGGGCATTGCCAATCTGAAAGAGATGTATTGATATATATTGCTAATCTAAAATATATATACATTGTATATGTATAAGTATATATACATACATATATATTATATACACACACACACACACACACACACACACACACACACACACACACAGTAAAACTCCTCTAAACTGGACACCCATGGTACCAAGTACAAAATCTTCATTTAAGAGGTATCCTGTTTAGAGAGGTTCACTTCAGTACATGTAATTAAAAACGGACCATAAAAAAGGTCCGGTTTTGAGAGAATTCTGGTTTACAGAGGGTCTGGTTTTGAGAGATTTCACTGTAGATATATAAAATTAACAAAAATTCTGAGGAATTAAATCACTTGTCTACCATAAATTGATTAAGTGAATAATAATAATAATTAAGAAAATCATTGATGTAACATTCCCAATTAATGTAAAAAACAAGCATTCTGAGAGTACTGCTAAAGCAATACATGTCCCCTACCGCACCCAACAAATTTTCTTATCTCCTAAATTCAATGGCCATAACTATGAATAATTAACAAATTGTCTTGCAAGTCAAACTTGATCTATAACAGTACATGATAAAATTTCAGCTTAATATCTCAAGGCATTGTGAAAAAACATGCAGAATTTAGTTTTATTCATATCTCTTCAGTTCAAGGGCCATAACTCTGTCAAAGTTGGATAAAATTGCCATAAAAGTCAAACTCGGTCTGTAACAGTATATGATAAAGCTATACACATATTTTCAGCTCTATATGTCAAGGCACTGTGAAAAAACCCATCCAGAAAACCAAATTTTCATATCTCCAAGTTCAAGGGCCGTAACTCACCATGAAAGTCATACTTGATCTGTAACAGTACATGATAAAGCTAAATATAAAATTTCATCTTAATATCTCAAATCATTGTGAAAGAAAAAAACATCCGAAAAACTATATGTAGGACAGACAGATGGACAGACAAATTTTGTTCATATTTTGGGGAAAATTTAATGCTTTACTAAGAATAACATTTTTGTTTTTATATATTTATTAATTTTATTAATAATGTATGTATTGTAAAACAGTGAAGATATTATTCCACATTAATATTTTTGCTATTTGAAAAAAAACAAACAAATGTAATGACACTCCAACATGAAAAAAATATCTAGGCTAATTACTTTTGTTACAAAGTAATATAGACTTTTTACATGTGGCTGTAATGTTAATCTACCTACATGGATGGGGATGATGTGACTGGGAGTGTGCATTGCTGGAATGCCTGCGTGAATCAACTTATCACGGAGATACTTGACGTTGGTCTGGTGTCTAGCCCTCAGTTTCTGACCTTCTGGACCCGACAACACCTGAAACGAAAGAAATGTTTTATTTAACAACGCACTCAACAAATTTTAATTACGGTTATATGGCGTCAGACATATGGTTAAGGACCACACAGATATTGAGAGGAAACCCACTGTCGCCACTTCATGGGCTACACTTTCCGATTAGCAGCAAGGGATCTTTTATATGCACCATCCCACAGACAGGAAAGCACATACTTTTGATATACCAGTCGTGCTGCACTGGCGAGAAATAGCCCAATGGGCCCACCGACGGGGATCGATCCTAGACCGACCGCGCATCGAGCGAGCGCTGTACCACTGAGCTACATCCCGCTACCCACACCTGAAACATACAAAAATACTTACCATTTTGTTAAACCTATCTAAAAAGGTAGGTACAGTATATATGGGGTATGTACATGGGATTAAACAAGAGTGAGTTTTTGGAGAGAAAAAGAAGAGAATTTCAATAGCAAATATTACTCTTTCACGCACACACAACTTCCTGTTGGTGGTGGTGGTGGTGGTGGTGTTGGTGTATGTGTCTGTGAGTGCATATGGGGCAAAAATTAATATAAAATGAATCTTCTTTTGAAAGAGTATACCTGAAATATTTTAATTATTATATCACAAAAAGAAAAAGAAAAGAGAATTCAGTCAGGGTGATTTTTACAAATAGGCTAGTAACAGTACTGGTTCCATATTTTTGAAGCTATCGTATCCCTACAATATCGTAAAACCATCGTAGGCTATGATGTCACTATGGCTATGTTGTAGTGATGTTATAGCTTAAGATGATTTTACGATATTGTTGTGCTAAGATAGCTTCAATAAAATCTGTATCCTGGTACACAATATGGGCCGAATTTAAAAAAGCCTACATTCATTTACAATGCTCAATAAACCTGCGTTTAAGAAAAACAGGCTTCTTAAATTCGGTCCTATATTTTTAAGCTTAGTCCGAGACATATTTCTGGGAGTGCAAACTGACCTTGATAGCTGCTATAGCTCCAGAGAGAAGGGTGGGAGGAAGAGAGGTGGTGAAGATGAAGCCGGATGCATAACTTCGAATCATGTCGATCGTACTCGCAGACCCAACTACGTAGCCACCCATGTTGCCAAATGCCTTGCCTGAAAAAACACAGAAAAAAAAGGTGGAATTATGGCATGCGATTTTCAAATTAGCTTTCTGGCGATTTTATAATGAAATATATTTGCTAAATCCAACTTGAATTTGCATATGGCAATTTGGCATACGACAGCTTAAACCCTGCTCATCGTCAATACTTGGAAGGTAAATGAAAACAGAAAAAACTGACATACTGGTACGCATAAAGTCAAAACCCATTATAAGTATCTCTATGTTGACTGTTACTTTAAAAAGAAAAGAAAAAATCAAACACGGTCTTCAGTTTATTGCCATTGTTAGTATATTTCTAACAGAGCCTTTCAAAAACTGATATTTAATATTAATCACAATGTTTTGTTTAGAATATCAGTTTCTGTGTATCCAATGTATTTCTGGTCATTCTAATGTTTGTCATTACTCAAACTTCATTTTACTGCCAAAAATATATTATTTTCAAATTTACAAAATTATTAAGTAAAATCCCATTTAGGTCAGAACAAAAATTAGGATGAAAATATAAAAACACTATGTTCTCATTAAGAAAACGTATTCAACACAATTTTAATTGTTTAATGGGTTTTGATGAAATTATAAAAATGGTATTTTCTCATTAAGAAAACGTATTCAACACATAATTTTAATTGTTTAATGGGTTTTGATGAAAATATAAAAACACTATGTTCTCATTAAGAAAATGTATTCAATACGTAATTGTAATTGTTTAATGGGTTTTATTAGTAGGAAACATATTACCATGGCAGCTGACTCAGGACAATCTCTTTAATAATTAAATGTTAAAACATCTAACGATTGGGCAGTCTACAAGTAAACCACCAGGGCCCAATTTCACAAAACATCGGAAGCCTAGTTTCGCACGTAAATGTAAATCTACGACTAAACCACAATTCTTATTACTATCATAGTTTAACAAATATAGTTTGAAAAACACATATTTCATTTTCTTTTGTCTTTAAAATACTCCAGCTTCCGTAATGATGTAATTCTCTGCATGAAATAGATGACAAACGTGTGTAAACGCACAGCCGGTATAACTGTTTACGATATCTAAACTTACAATGTTTAGTGAAATGGGCCCAAGTAGCATAACCAAAACCACCAAAATATAAAGATAAATGATGGTATATTTAAAATTTTGAATAATATGAAAAACAATTTTATTTTAAAAAATAAATGAAGAGATGGCTAATTTACCCAGAGTTCCTGAGATCATGTCAATCTTGTGCATGCAGCCATCACGTTCTCCCACACCAGCACCGTGGTCGCCATAGAGACCGACCGCATGCACCTCATCAACAAACGTCAGCGCTCCATACTTCTTGGCAATATCACACATTTCATTTAGTGGACTGATGGAACCTGGTAAAAAAAACCCAAAAAAGGCTAAAATTTAGATTTAATATCATTACTAAAAGCGATGTCATGTTAGAAGAAAGTGCTTTTGGTTATGAACCATATTGCCTGTGTGATTAGTAAAAAAAAGATGAGTAAATCATTGTAGCATAATATGTTGTTAATTAATAAAGCAATTTATTTATAACCAGATGTGAAATTGTGGTCACATTTGAGACCAAGCAGTTGCTAATTCGAGCCCAGAGGTGCATCCATAGATTTAAAAAGGAAAGAAAATTGATATGAATTATGATGAACATACACAGATGTAACTATAAATCAAGTTTCATTGATCTTGAATTATGATGCACATACAAAGATGTAACTATAAATCAAGTTTCATTGATCTTGAATTATGATGAACATACAAAGATGTAACTATAAATCAAGTTTCATTGATCTTGAATTATGATGCACATACACAGATGTAACTATAAATCAAGTTTCATTGATCTAGAACTCATAGTTTGTACAAAATGGAAGTAAATCCCAAAACTTAAAATTGGTGCTAAATGCAAACAATGCAGTCGAAAAAGTAATACTCATATCTATCTTTTTGATTTCGTCAACACAAGACAAATGAATGAATTTGGCTCCTACCGTCCATCGAATGCACAGTTTCAAAAGCCACAATTTTTGGCACTGAGACATCCACCTCCTTGAGTAGTTGTTCTAGATGGTCCGAATCGTTATGGCGGAAAATGTGCTTCGGCACACCACTGTTCAGAATACCCTGGATCATGGACGCATGGTTACCGGCATCAGAGAAAATATGGGCACCTGTGGGGGAAAAAAGAAGAAGGAAATGTTTTATTTAACAATGCACTCAACACATTTTATTTACGGTTATATGGCATCAAACATATGGTTAAGGACCACATAGATATTGTGGAAGGAAACCCGCTGTCGCCACTTCATGAGCTACTCTCTTCGATTAGCAGCAAGGGATCTTTTATATGCACCATCCCATAGACAGGATAGCACATACCACGGCCTTTGATGTACCAGTTGTGGTGCACTAGCTGGAGCAAGAAATAGCGCAATGGGGATCTGACGGGGATCGATGCCAAACCAACCGCGCATCAAGCGAGCGCTTTACCACTGGGCTATGCCTTGCCACCTGTGGGGGAAAGAAAATTATTTTTAAAAGAAACCTGTATTAAGCAATAACCAAGGCGAGTGACCTCTTAAGACAGGTGGCTGCTTAAGACATGTCAATTTATACTATAAAAAGAAAAATAAGTTTAGCCATCTGGTACTCTTATAGTATGGAAGCAGGAATTATTTTCAAAATGAAAATGTTTCGATAGAAATCTTCAATTATTCTTAGAATTTTTGAACAGTAAAAGTTTGTATTAACGACACCACTAGAGAACATTTATTAATTAATCATCGGCTATTGGATGTCTAACTTTGGTTATTTTAACGTATAGTCTTAGAGAGGAAACCTGCCACATTTTTCCATTAGTAGCAAAGGATCTTTTATATGTACCATCCCACAGACAGGATAGCAAATACCACAGCCTTTGATATACCAATAAACTGCACTGGCTGGAACGAGAAATAGCCCAGTGTGCCCACTGATGGGGATTAATCCATGACTGACCGCGCATCAAGTGAGTGCCTCACATCTGGGCTACGTCCCGCTTGTTCGTTGACCAGTAATGATTGATTGTACATAGATGTTGCAATCTTTGTTTGGTTCTCAAGTCAGACATAGTTTTGATCGGAACAAGTATTAACCTGGTAGTTTCTTTAGTAGAGTGTAGAGCGTCGTGTCATTGGCGACATAGCAGGACGTGAACACCAAACCAGCCTCCTTCTGGTGCAGCCTCGCAAGCTCCGCCTCCAGCTGCTCGTGCAGTGGCGAATTTCCCGATATATTCCTGGTTCCGCCTGCACCCGCGCCATGCCTGTCTAGAGCTTTCCTGTGAAGAAAACAAAAAATGCCGAGGTAATAATATTTTAACTTCACATTGGTGACTGGCAATCCAAAATTCAGGTAGCGGTAACCCATTTGATTTTTGCATTATATGTCATGACTATGTTCTAAATTTAATGTGCGAAATGAAAAAAGGGATGTGCAAAACGAGACTTGCACAAGCAGCGTGTAAATGAAATGATCTTTCTCGCTATGTTGAAAACTACCACAATCATGACTTTTCGATTTAATTACCAAAATGACACCCCCAAAAAGTTTTATGTGTATTTTCCCACAAACAGGATAGGACATGATCCATTCACCTCCAACAAAAAAACAAAACAACCCAAAACATCCACAAGTGACTATTCCAACCCACTGCTACTCTATTTAACTTTAAACACAAAGAGTATATTGGTATCATCTTAGCCAGTACACCAATTAACATGGGTTTTGACAGTCTCGGACTAATACTTTACCCCCCCCCCCCCCCCCCCCCCCCCCCCCCCCCCCCCCCCCCCCCCCCCCCCAATAAATATAACACAATGAGAAATAAAATAAACTGCTGGTTACCCGACAGCTTGTTTGACCTCCGGATGCCAGCTCATGCCCATGTAGTCATTACTACACCAGACGGTAATGTCTTTTGCTCCTCCGGTGTGCTCCTTGGCGAACGGAAACGTTGACGCATTCCTCATGACCTTCTTGAAGACACGGTACGTATGATCTTTTTTCTTCTTCTCCACCTGGTGCGAGAAAAACCGGTCGTAGTTGAAGAACGGCTTCGGTGGATCTGTAAAACACATTAAAAAAAACCCACCCACAAATATTAGAACAAGAATTCTGCAGAATTACATCTATTTCACTTAATGTACATGTACTTAAGCTATGTACACATCTAGACAGAACTGAGTAACAGCAACAACCACAAAATTCCTAGGTGAACAAAAAAATGTATTATGTAAAACCAGAATTGTGTGAGCAGTGAGTAGGAAAAAATGCAAAAAAATCCTAATTATTACTTTCATTTTAACATAACAATAGCACATTAATTATATTAATTATCAGTTACTTGTTACTAGTTACTAGTATTTGATATTTGGTATTTAATATTACCGGAAGCATTAGTATTTGATATCAAAATATTACATGAATCAATAATTTAGAACCTTTACAAATGAAAACAGAATGTGATGAAACTTTATGAAATGCACTGGTAAATGTTTGCTTTGTCTATTTTGTTAATTTTATTAAAATTCTCCCCTTTCTTCCTAAAAGAGCAAAGTAATCTTTTCTACTGTTTCTCTTCTAGATTAGGATCTGATGACCTCACCTCCGGTGGGGGGTCCACCACTTCCCTTCTTGAAGGACTTGAAGGCCGATTCGAAGTTCAGACCAGACATGAACCCACCGGTGGTTTTCTTAGACTCCACGTTTTCAGTCACTTCCATTGTTGGTGACATGGTTGTTTCAGTAAGAGTGGTTGTCTCGGCAACAGGCTCAACAGTGTAGACTGAGGGGGAAAAAAAGAAGTACACATGTATTATATATCTAAGCATGTTTCAATATTTATATATATTTCCAGACCTTTTGTAGTACCTTTAAATTTTTTTATTAAAAAATCACATGATACATAAAAGTGATATTTGGTAAAAAGTTATATTTTCACTGTAAAAATCATATTTAACTGTAGTGTTTAAGAAATGTTTGAGAAAGTCACTAGCCCTTACAGAAGCTTTGGCTAGTGCCCTATGTATACTACTCAAAAGAATTTAAGGGTCAGACGATATGTTCGACATTATTTTCTGAATGTCAATTATATTAGCTAGACCATAATGTCACGCATGGTATTGTTCCATTTTGACGAAAGTGGGTCTAAGCAACCCATAAATGAATTAAAATCCACTGTTATTGACACTGTCGACTAGTTCTAATGGCGAAAACATGCTTACATTTGCACGTAAATTAGGGCGAAAGCGAAAGGTCTGCTAAGTGCCCATAACTTGCTTTTTCACAAAGCGCTTCATTTACACGCTTTGCACGTGTATGCCATGTTCCCAATGCTGAATTTCCGTATAATTGGAGCTTGCGTTCGTGTACGGTGCACACTCCAAATTCGACAATGGTACGACGTCAACTGACTATCGAAGATCGAGGAAGGGCTATTGCTTGGCTTCAGGATGGCAATATGCAAAGAAATGTTGCTCTGAGACTTGGTGTCAGTCAGAGTGTCGTTGGCCGACTGTGGCAACGGTACCAAGCAACAAATTCTGTTCGAAATCGTCCACGTTCGGGAAGACCCCGAAGCACTACAAATAGAGAGGACCGCTACATCACCAATATGGCTCTACATCAACGCACAACCACTGCACGCCAATTACGTGACAATCTGCTGACTGCGACTGGAACTCGAGTGTCTGATCAAACCATACGCAATCGTCTGAGAGCCAATAATCTACGCTGCCGTTGCCAGGCTGTTCGACCACCACTCCTACCACGTCACAGAACGACCAGACGTCACTGGTGCACGCTTCATCTGCGGTGGCAACGTGTTCAGTGGGGTTGAGTGATGTTCACTGGTGAGTCCAGGTTTAGTCTCCAGTTCAACGACGGTCGGGTTCGTGTCAAAGACGTCCTGGGGAGCGCTTCGCTGACGTTAACGTTAGACAACGTCATCAGTTTGGTGGTGGCAGCGTCATGGTGTGGGGCGGCATCTCTATCCACCACAGGACCCCCCTCTATGTGGTGGATGGCAATCTGAATGGAATCCGCTATCTGAATGAGATTATCCGGCCGTTGGTTCTCCCAGGCCTTCAGCAGATTGGCGGCGGGGCAGCTCTGCAGGATGACAATGCCAGACCCCACCGCGCCAGGGTGGTAACGGACTTTCTCAGACAACAAGGTATCGCCAGGATGGATTGGCCAGCATATTTGCCTGACTTGGCCCCAATAGAGCACGCCTGGGGCGAATTAGGCAGGAGAGTTCGGGATAACCATGCCCCTCCGGCCAACCTTCATGATCTGGGTCAACTTCTTATGGCAGAGTGGCAGGCCATTCCCCAAGAGTTCTTCAGAGGTCTGATCAACAGCATGAGGCAACGATGTGTCGAGTGTATTTGCGCCAGGGGTGGATTCACACACTATTAAACGAATGTTCTAATGTGTAAAATCCATGTTTGACAACCTTCAACTTTGACAGCATGTCATGTAAACTTTCTTGTATACAGTGACGTTTATTTGTGGTTTTTTGTAAATATGGAACAATAAATTAAATTTTTGGTGTAGTTTACATCATCAATGTAATACACTCTGAAACTTATTTGGTTATAAATTTTTGACCCTTAAATTCTTTTGAGTAGTATATTATAGTAATTCAGCTGATAATTCCCACTAGCCCAGACCAAAAAATCACTAGCTGGGACCAAGGGCTAGTGGACTTGTCGAACCATACATTTTTTAACATGTTGCCAATAAAATTATATTTGTGACAATAAAACCACCAATTAACGTTTGCAACTCAAAAACACAGTAGAGTTATCCCCTAATTATAAAGTTACCTTTTAAGAAAGCCACTAGTGGCGTGTGTTAAATGGAATAATCTATGATCACTGCTCTGACCTACCCGATGTTGGAACACTGATGGAGTCTTGTTGGACAGTAGGGATATCTCGTAATAATAAAGTTACCCTTTAAGAAAGCCACTAGTGGCGTGTGATGTCTACGATCATCGTGCTGACCTACCCGATGTTGGAACACTGATGGAGTCTTGTTGGACAGTAGGGATATCTCGTAATAATAAAGTTACCCTTTAAGAAAGCCACTAGTGGCGTGTGATGTCTACGATCATCGTGCTGACCTACCCGATGTTGGAACACTGATGGAGTCTTGTTGGACAGTAGGGATATCTCGTAATAATAAAGTTACCCTTTAAGAAAGCCACTAGTGGCGTGTGATGTCTACGATCATCGTTCTGACCTACCCGATGTTGGAACACTGATGGAGTCTTGTTGGACAGTAGGGATATCTCGTAATAATAAAGTTACCCTTTAAGAAAGCCACTAGTGGCGTGTGATGTCTACGATCATCGTGCTGACCTACCCGATGTTGGAACACTGATGGAGTCTTGTTGGACAGTAGGGATATCTCGTAATAATAAAGTTACCCTTTAAGAAAGCCACTAGTGGCGTGTGATGTCTACGATCATCGTGCTGACCTACCCAATGTTGGAACACTGATGGCGTCTTGTTGGACAGTAGGGATATCTCGTAATAATAAAGTTACCCTTTAAGAAAGCCACTAGTGGCGTGTGATGTCTACGATCATCGTTCTGACCTACCCGATGTTGGAACACTGATGGAGTCTTGTTGGACAGTAGGGATATCTCGTAATAATAAAGTTACCCTTTAAGAAAGCCACTAGTGGCGTGTGATGTCTACGATCATCGTGCTGACCTACCCGATGTTGGAACACTGATGGCGTCTTGTTGGACAGTAGGGATATCTCGTAATAATAAAGTTACCCTTTAAGAAAGCCACTAGTGGCGTGTGATGTCTACGATCATCGTGCTGACCTACCCGATGTTGGAACACTGATGGCGTCTTGTTGGACAGTAGGGATATCTCGTAATAATAAAGTTACCCTTTAAGAAAGCCACTAGTGGCGTGTGATGTCTACGATCATCGTGCTGACCTACCCGATGTTGGAACACTGATGGCGTCTTGTTGGACAGTAGGGATATCTCGTAATAATAAAGTTACCCTTTAAGAAAGCCACTAGAGGCGTGTGATGTCTACGATCATCGTTCTGACCTACCCGATGTTGGAACACTGATGGCGTCTTGTTGGACAGTAGGGATATCTCGTAATAATAAAGTTACCCTTTAAGAAAGCCACTAGTGGCGTGTGATGTCTACGATCATCGTGCTGACCTACCCGATGTTGGAACACTGATGGCGTCTTGTTGGACAGTAGGGATATCTCGTAATAATAAAGTTACCCTTTAAGAAAGCCACTAGTGGCGTGTGATGTCTACGATCATCGTGCTGACCTACCCGATGTTGGAACACTGATGGAGTCTTGTTGGACAGTAGGGATATCTCGTAATAATAAAGTTACCCTTTAAGAAAGCCACTAGTGGCGTGTGATGTCTACGATCATCGTGCTGACCTACCCGATGTTGGAACACTGATGGCGTCTTGTTGGACAGTAGGGATATCTCCTAATAATAAAGTTACCCTTTAAGAAAGCCACTAGTGGCGTGTGATGTCTACGATCATCGTGCTGACCTACCCGATGTTGGAACACTGATGGCGTCTTGTTGGACAGTAGGGATATCTCCTAATAATAAAGTTACCCTTTAAGAAAGCCACTAGTGGCGTGTGATGTCTACGATCATCGTGCTGACCTACCCGATGTTGGAACACTGATGGCGTCTTGTTGGACAGTAGGGATATCTCGTAATAATAAAGTTACCCTTTAAGAAAGCCACTAGTGGCGTGTGATGTCTACGATCATCGTGCTGACCTACCCGATGTTGGAACACTGATGGAGTCTTGTTGGACAGTAGGGATATCTCGTAATAATAAAGTTACCCTTTAAGAAAGCCACTAGTGGCGTGTGATGTCTACGATCATCGTGCTGACCTACCCGATGTTGGAACACTGATGGAGTCTTGTTGGACAGTAGGGATATCTCGTAATAATAAAGTTACCCTTTAAGAAAGCCACTAGTGGCGTGTGATGTCTACGATCATCGTGCTGACCTACCCGATGTTGGAACACTGATGGAGTCTTGTTGGACAGTAGGGATATCTCGTAATAATAAAGTTACCCTCTAAGAAAGCCACTAGTGGCGTGTGATGTCTACGATCATCGTGCTGACCTACCCGATGTTGGAACACTGATGGAGTCTTGTTGGACAGTAGGGATATCTCGTAATAATAAAGTTACCCTTTAAGAAAGCCACTAGTGGCGTGTGATGTCTACGATCATCGTGCTGACCTACCCGATGTTGGAACACTGATGGCGTCTTGTTGGACAGTAGGGATATCTCGTAATAATAAAGTTACCCTTTAAGAAAGCCACTAGTGGCGTGTGATGTCTACGATCATCGTGCTGACCTACCCGATGTTGGAACACTGATGGCGTCTTGTTGGACAGTAGGGATATCTCCTAATAATAAAGTTACCCTTTAAGAAAGCCACTAGTGGCGTGTGATGTCTACGATCATCGTGCTGACCTACCCGATGTTGGAACACTGATGGCGTCTTGTTGGACAGTAGGGATATCTCCTAATAATAAAGTTACCCTTTAAGAAAGCCACTAGTGGCGTGTGATGTCTACGATCATCGTGCTGACCTACCCGATGTTGGAACACTGATGGCGTCTTGTTGGACAGTAGGGATATCTCGTAATAATAAAGTTACCCTTTAAGAAAGCCACTAGTGGCGTGTGATGTCTACGATCATCGTGCTGACCTACCCGATGTTGGAACACTGATGGCGTCTTGTTGGACAGTAGGGATATCTCGTAATAATAAAGTTACCCTTTAAGAAAGCCACTAGTGGCGTGTGATGTCTACGATCATCGTGCTGACCTACCCGATGTTGGAACACTGATGGAGTCTTGTTGGACAGTAGGGATATCTCGTAATAATAAAGTTACCCTTTAAGAAAGCCACTAGTGGCGTGTGATGTCTACGATCATCGTGCTGACCTACCCGATGTTGGAACACTGATGGAGTCTTGTTGGACAGTAGGGATATCTCGTAATAATAAAGTTACCCTTTAAGAAAGCCACTAGTGGCGTGTGATGTCTACGATCATCGTGCTGACCTACCCGATGTTGGAACACTGATGGAGTCTTGTTGGACAGTAGGGATATCTCGTAATAATAAAGTTACCCTCTAAGAAAGCCACTAGTGGCGTGTGATGTCTACGATCATCGTGCTGACCTACCCGATGTTGGAACACTGATGGAGTCTTGTTGGACAGTAGGGATATCTCGTAATAATAAAGTTACCCTTTAAGAAAGCCACTAGTGGCGTGTGATGTCTACGATCATCGTGCTGACCTACCCGATGTTGGAACACTGATGGCGTCTTGTTGGACAGTAGGGATATCTCGTAATAATAAAGTTACCCTTTAAGAAAGCCACTAGTGGCGTGTGATGTCTACGATCATCGTGCTGACCTACCCGATGTTGGAACACTGATGGCGTCTTGTTGGACAGTAGGGATATCTCCTAATAATAAAGTTACCCTTTAAGAAAGCCACTAGTGGCGTGTGATGTCTACGATCATCGTGCTGACCTACCCGATGTTGGAACACTGATGGCGTCTTGTTGGACAGTAGGGATATCTCCTAATAATAAAGTTACCCTTTAAGAAAGCCACTAGTGGCGTGTGATGTCTACGATCATCGTGCTGACCTACCCGATGTTGGAACACTGATGGCGTCTTGTTGGACAGTAGGGATATCTCGTAATAATAAAGTTACCCTTTAAGAAAGCCACTAGTGGCGTGTGATGTCTACGATCATCGTGCTGACCTACCCGATGTTGGAACACTGATGGCGTCTTGTTGGACAGTAGGGATATCTCGTAATAATAAAGTTACCCTTTAAGAAAGCCACTAGTGGCGTGTGATGTCTACGATCATCGTGCTGACCTACCCGATGTTGGAACACTGATGGAGTCTTGTTGGACAGTAGGGATATCTCGTAATAATAAAGTTACCCTTTAAGAAAGCCACTAGTTGCGTGTGATGTCTACGATCATCGTGCTGACCTACCCGATGTTGGAACACTGATGGAGTCTTGTTGGACAGTAGGGATATCTCGTAATAATAAAGTTACCCTTTAAGAAAGCCACTAGTGGCGTGTGATGTCTACGATCATCGTGCTGACCTACCCGATGTTGGAACACTGATGGAGTCTTGTTGGACAGTAGGGATATCTCGTAATAATAAAGTTACCCTCTAAGAAAGCCACTAGTGGCGTGTGATGTCTACGATCATCGTGCTGACCTACCCGATGTTGGAACACTGATGGAGTCTTGTTGGACAGTAGGGATATCTCGTAATAATAAAGTTACCCTTTAAGAAAGCCACTAGTGGCGTGTGATGTCTACGATCATCGTGCTGACCTACCCGATGTTGGAACACTGATGGCGTCTTGTTGGACAGTAGGGATATCTCGTAATAATAAAGTTACCCTTTAAGAAAGCCACTAGTGGCGTGTGATGTCTACGATCATCGTGCTGACCTACCCGATGTTGGAACACTGATGGCGTCTTGTTGGACAGTAGGGATATCTCCTAATAATAAAGTTACCCTTTAAGAAAGCCACTAGTGGCGTGTGATGTCTACGATCATCGTGCTGACCTACCCGATGTTGGAACACTGATGGCGTCTTGTTGGACAGTAGGGATATCTCCTAATAATAAAGTTACCCTTTAAGAAAGCCACTAGTGGCGTGTGATGTCTACGATCATCGTGCTGACCTACCCGATGTTGGAACACTGATGGCGTCTTGTTGGACAGTAGGGATATCTCGTAATAATAAAGTTACCCTTTAAGAAAGCCACTAGTGGCGTGTGATGTCTACGATCATCGTGCTGACCTACCCGATGTTGGAACACTGATGGCGTCTTGTTGGACAGTAGGGATATCTCGTAATAATAAAGTTACCCTTTAAGAAAGCCACTAGTGGCGTGTGATGTCTACGATCATCGTGCTGACCTACCCGATGTTGGAACACTGATGGAGTCTTGTTGGACAGTAGGGATATCTCGTAATAATAAAGTTACCCTTTAAGAAAGCCACTAGTGGCGTGTGATGTCTACGATCATCGTGCTGACCTACCCGATGTTGGAACACTGATGGAGTCTTGTTGGACAGTAGGGATATCTCGTAATAATAAAGTTACCCTCTAAGAAAGCCACTAGTGGCGTGTGATGTCTACGATCATCGTGCTGACCTACCCGATGTTGGAACACTGATGGAGTCTTGTTGGACAGTAGGGATATCTCGTAATAATAAAGTTACCCTTTAAGAAAGCCACTAGTGGCGTGTGATGTCTACGATCATCGTGCTGACCTACCCGATGTTGGAACACTGATGGCGTCTTGTTGGACAGTAGGGATATCTCGTAATAATAAAGTTACCCTTTAAGAAAGCCACTAGTGGCGTGTGATGTCTACGATCATCGTGCTGACCTACCCGATGTTGGAACACTGATGGCGTCTTGTTGGACCTCAGAACTGACGGCCGGAGTAGCCACCGCCTCTTTGGCCAGGAACGGACACTTGGACACCGAGGCAATAGCTGCAATAATACAGTCAATTCATTTTGTTATTATACACAGCTATGAAAATATATACATCTACAGAAACCATAAAAGTGATATTTGGTGAAAAGTAATATTTTTACAATAAAAATTATATTTTCACTTTATTTTAGGTGTATGTAGAAATGATATTCACATTTTTGTTAGCATTCAAACATATACAGGATATTAAGCAAGCTTCTGTTTCGCCAGTTCATTGAATCTGTTTTGCTGATTTCCATTATGAAAATATTTACCCACAGGTCAATACATGTACTTCCACCCCTTACATAACATATGCCTATGACCACTATAAGAAAACAACCTACTCATTAAAAGTACTTATAAACATTACCGAGTGAAATCTAAAGTAAAACAATATTTTCTTAACTTATTTTTAAAATATATTTAAACTGTCTCTTTAATTTCCCTCTCGCACCTGTTCCCTCACATCCCCCATAAAGAGTAACTCTCTAAATATCACAGGGTTTTATTACCCATGTTTCTAGACTGATAATTTGCATCATTCCCCACCATTAACAAAAGTAGATGTCATTTTTTATTCCCAATTTTGGACTAAAACATTCCCAATATGAAAGTAGATATTTGTTTTGTTTATTATTATCATATACAGATCTATTTTGAAATTGATACGTAACACTTGACAACCACCCCTTTCCTCACCCATAACATTTCATAACACAAAATAGATATATTAATTAGAAGAAATAAAATTACATGTATGTATATTATTACTCTTTGAAAGTCTAACTTGGTTTAATAAGATGAAAATTCCCTCTTTCATTTTGTAAAACGACACAAAAATTCTCAGTTAAAGCCATGGGCATCAAGTCAAATTTTAGAAATGAAATGCTGTATCAGCAGTGTTCAACAAATGTTCGAGAAAGTCACTAGCCCTAACAGAAGCTTTGGCTAGTGCCCTTTATATTATAGTAATACATTTGACAACTACCACTCGCCAAAACCTAAAATGTCACTAGCCAGGACCAAGGGCTAGTGGATTTGTCCAACACTGACACCAGTTTGTTTTATTTAAATTCTAACACCTTAAACATTGTAGTGGATATAAGGAATAACTGGTTACTGTCTTAAGATATCGGCTTTATGCTGCGAAGGTTAGAGCCTCGTTGCATTCGCCATTCGACCTGAGCAGGATAAAGCCAATATCTTAAGACAGTAACCAACTGTTTCTTTTATCCTGCAATCCTACAGGAATAGTCGGAAAATCATTTTTTAATCCATTTTGTGTACGCAAATCGAGTATCATAAATCTAGCAAGGTTTTTGCAGTATGACGTCATACAAGATACATGACGTCATTCTTTGTAAGACGCTAGCTACATTCTGTCACATTGAAACAGCATTTCTTAACTCTTAATTCATAAATAAATATACAAGTTTAATATTGTTATCTCAAAATTAAAAGTTATTTGTATTTACTATACTAAAACAAATGATTTAAAAAGTATGTTTATTGAAAATCTAGTCTGAAATACTAAAGTCGAGTCAAGCTTATGTCACGTGACCTACATTTTGGGTCAGTGACCAAAAATACAGAGATTTATCTGGTCATCATATCTTACCAATGAATAAAGTGATTGCAGGATAAAAAATATTACCTTCCTGTTCCTTTTTGTCAGATGTTGGAGCAACAGAAAAGTACTGGGCCGCATGTGCCATTATTGGGCAGTGACTGGCACCATAGCTGAGCAGCTGCGGCGCAAACTGGCGCAGACTGCCCACTGGCAGCTTGGTCAGGAACGGACAAGCCAAGGTATTCATCTTGATCCACTGCAAGGCAAAGACAACAAAGATTTTTACTTAATTATCATTAATAGTCATGAGTTTGCCCCCTAACTATCAAAACAACTTCCACCAATTTCTCAAGAATAATCGTGACGCACTATAAATCAGACAAAAATATTTAAAGTGATATTCACGAAGTCATGAATTTCCTGACAATTTGATGACTTTTTCAAATTCCCTGATTCTTCGCTGTTTGAAAAAAAAAATATAGAGATTTTCAGTTCATTGATAATCATGAATTTGACCACTATTCGTTACTTTCATAAATTCCTCAACAATAATCATGATCCATTGCAAATCAAAGACAAAAATATTGCAAGTGATATTCATGAACAGTCACACATTTCCTGACTTTCTCAAATTTCCTGATTCTTCATTACTTGAAAATTGTATCTAGAGATTTTGCTTTCGGGTAACTGTGTAAAAGTTTGTTTTGTTTAACGACACCACTGGAGGTAACTGTGTAATAAAAAAAATTCCTGTATACTGGTTACAGTTATTATCAGTCAACCAGAACACCATTAAATGTTTCTGTAACTACCAGTACCATGGAGAAAGATGGGATGAACGCTGCTCCTTAATGAATTGACCAGTCGTAATCTTTCAACGCTTTCAAATCCAACTATTATCACTTGGGTTCATATATAAAAATTGGCAATAATTACTTCAGGACAAATATCCAATTGAGGTTGAAGCATGTTGTACTGGGCACACACCTCAGCTATTAGGTGGGTTAGTTGTTAATTGTTAGTGTTTAGTGAGAGAGAAGAGGGTGTAGTGGTTTTACACCTACCCATTGAGTCGTTAAAACTCACTCTAGGTGGGAGCCGGTACCGGGCTGCGAACCCAGTACCTATCAGCCTTATGTCTGATTGGCTTAACCATGATGCCACTGGGGCTGGTAAAAATGTATAACTGCAGTGCATTCAGGCAATATCTCATGTGCAATATCTAGTGTTAATATTAAACAAAACAAACTTTTTAAAGTGCAATTGAATTGTTTCCCCAACTCAAATTTTCCAATAATAAATTGTTAAACACAAACACGAAACATCTTCTTTCCTTGCGAGAATCATCAAAAGAACGATAGTTAACGTGGAACGTTGCAGTTTCATTACAAACCAATCAGGAATACCAATAAGCTGAATGCTGATTATTAAAAACTTGTTTTCTCAGTCACTTCAATCACAACAGTAATTTCAATATCAGTCTCATATAAATTACTTTCATTATTATTATATTGAGAACAAGCTCTTCACAAAACAATTACCAGTACTGAATAACAGAAACTGTAATACTTATTGCTACAGACATAACATATTCATCTATATCACATTATTAGTCCATTCTGTTACATGTTTACCTATGTATTCATCTATATCACATTATTAGTCCATTCTGTTACATGTTTACCTATGTATTCATTATATTGAAATTAAGAAACAACAGGTGTTATCACCCAGTGTTTTGTCAAGTTTTATACTGGGATGTTTGTCTCCAACAAATATGTGCTGTATCAGGGCTTTAGATTGTATGAATAAATGAATGAATGGATGGATGGATGGATGGATGGATGAATGAATGAATGAATGAATGAATGAATGAATGAATGAATGAATGAATGAATGAATGAATGAATGAATGAATGAATGGTTTAACGACAGCCCAGCACAAAAAATACATCGGCTATTGTGTAGATTGCCTCAAAGTCGAGGTGATGAATGTACCCAAAATACATATGCCCAAAATTAATCACGTCCAGATTAAGTACAAACATGCTGACCTCAAAATATTGCACCTCAAAAGCACTGAAATATTAAGTTTAATTACATTAAAATAACTTGAAATACATTTCTGAATACTAACACCTCTCTAGCAGCTGTTGATGACAGTACTGAACTAAAACGACTTTCCTGCGCTCAAAAAAGACAAACGTCCTCATTGTGCCCAAATGATTGAGATCTAAAGCTCTGGTGGTATTTATACATTTCATTATAATAAGATAAAAAAAAGAAAAAGAAAAAGTTTGTTTTGTTTATACCACTACAGTATATTGATTAATTAATTGGTTGTCAAACATTTGTTAATTCTGACACTATCAGGGTTTTCTGCCAGAGTACTGATGGGTAAAAATCTTCAAAATTAATAAATACATTTTAATAATTTAAAAAATAATTATAGCAAGAAAACTGCTGTTTGAAATTTGTGAAAGTACATGACATTCAGTGTCCAATTTCAAGATTTCAAATCCATAACCACCTAATTGGGTTACTTATGATCGGTTTTATTTTTATTTATGGACCCTCAGAGAGAGAGACAGAGAGAGAGAGAGAGAGAGAGAGAGAGAGAGAGAGAGAGAGATAGAGATAGAGATAGAGATAGAGATAGAGATAGAGATAGAGATAGAGAGAGAGAGAGAGAAAGAGAGAATATAAATACATGTATAATACATGTATAAATATAATCCTAGTGGTAAAACAGAAAAATTATTTTATTTCCAACTAAACAATCAAGTAGCCAGTAAGACATTTACATACCGTACATGTATACATACAAATTGTATAAATAACCACAATCATAATACTGTATATGGGATACAGAGAATGATATATATATATATATACCATACATGTGGAGTTTATTTACTGTGTAACCTTGTCCCTGAATATAAAACAATTGGTTGGAAGTTAACTTACTTAATGCTCTAGCCAAGAATATGTAGTGGAGAATCTACAAGAATGTGTGGATTCGTGAAAAATAATTAGCCATGTATAGAGGCAAGTTAATTATTTTCCACAAATCCACAGTTTAAAGTGTTTTCTCCAACTTAATCCATTTTTTATTAAATGTTTAAATGTGACTGCAATTTTAAATGTTTTTTTAATGGTTAAAAGGACAAGGAATATTTACAAAACTAATAACCCTAACTACAGATATGCACTATCCCACAGACAGGACAGTACATACCACGGCCTTTGTTACACCAGTTATGGAGCACTGGCTAGAACGAGAAATAGCCTAATGCATGGGTCCACTGACGGGGATTGATCCTAGACCGACCAAGCATGAAGCGAGCGCTGTACCACTGAGCTACGTCCTGGCCCCTGGTTGGCATTAAGCACCATGATACATGTCCCAGAGATTTATCCAGGACTTTTTACAAGGATCCCATGTCCTTCTACAAACAATACCGAACATTGACAATCTGTTACGAATGAATCATTGGTATTATTTTGGCATTGTTTACACACCAACGTTTGAGTGAGCACAGAGATCAACAAATGAAAGTAGATATCGATGTATTTTTGGCAATTTATTTAATGTTACCCGAAGAAGAAAAATGTCTATCAATTTCAGGGCTTATATGGCCCAATTTAGGGTCTTTTGTGAACTTGTCCGTAAAATATAGGGCTTTTTAGGGCCATCAAATTTAGGGCCTTTTCAAGTGTGTGCAAACCATCTCACAGACAGGATAGCACATACCACGGCCTTTGATATACCAGTCATGGTGCACTGCCTGGAATGAGAAATAGCCCTATGGGCCAACCAGCGGGGATAGATCCTAAACCGACCGTGCATCAAGCGAGTGCTTTACCACTGGGCTACGTCCCGCCCTTGGACCCACAGAACATCTGGATAGATGCCTGTGTACACCTGCTAAAAGTGTTCACCTATAATGTCCTATTTAGTATTCAACAATATTCATTGTATTCCATCAGAATACTATTCTATCACTTGTTAGGTTTAAAAGGCTGAGCCCTGAGGGCTGAAACACTGGATCAATTTACCATATGGACAAGGTCTGTCAGTTGTGGGTTTAAATCACCAACATGAACACACAAAAAAGGTTCAAACTGTATTGTTCACAGCTGCAGATTCTTGAAAAATAATCTATAGTAGGAACAATAGTGTGTCATCACAGGAATGGGTTGAATGTTGTACCTCTAGGTTCCATTACACCATATCAATTCCCTTTCCTGATAATGTTAACATTTTCTAAGAAACTAATACATGTACCGGGTGTAAGTAATTTAGCAACCCATGCAGAAAATGCATGCATAAAAAAAATGTTGCAATTTAACATAATCTAATTTGCAAAACAATGTTTTTGCTGCTATATACAAACAATCACATAAACCCTATATCAATTTACCGTACAGATTCATGTATACACAGGTGGCAGACTAATTTTCAATGGTTTTAGAACACACGTTCTACTTTTTTTAGCAATACATCAAAGTTGACACATTATAAGAATCCGACACTACCTCCATTCCAAAGAAAAATGACTGAGGTTTGCACTATTGTGTACTGAATGCCCAGATAATGACATGTTATATATACAGGTATATTCTACACCCAACATGATCTGTCAGTCACAACATATATATACATCACATCGTGACATGGCATAATCTTTGTAACAATACATCTTCTCAAGGTTTATGGCTTTATTTACCTGTGTAGTAAGTTACTACTACTAATAACCAATATATTATCAAACCATGGAGGAAATATTTTGATAATTTCCTTATTTACTTAAAGGGACATTCTTGAGTTTTCTGCATTGTAAGATGTTTCCGACTAATACAATATTTCTATGATTAAACTTACATATTAAATATATTTTGTTGTTTAGAATATCAGTGAATTCAATGTGTTTCTGGTCATCTTAATATCTGTAAAAAGTCCAAACGGGATGTACATCGAAAAAAATAATATTTTAGTAAATAAAATGAAATTTAACCTAGTACAAATATTAGAATAATCAGAAACACGTTTAATATACATCCACTAATATTTTATGCAGAAAAATCTATCTAATACGTAATTACAATCGTTAAAAAGTCTCTGTTAGTCGATAACATCCTAAAAATTGCAGCAAACTCGGGAATGTCCCTTTAATGAATAGAAAAACACCAAATACTGATTAAGATTAAAGATATATATGTATATATTTTTTAATTTAAATTTAAAGATATACATGTATATATTTTTTAATTTAAATTATGAAAGAAGAAAAAAAAAGGGAGAAGATATTTATGCACTAGTTAAGTGTAACTTTCCTAAACAGAAATATATATTTAATAATATTATATTAATTTATGATAAATGCAGCTGATTAGATATGTACACATATAGAGGTTATTACCAGAGTGTTTTTCGGTATCGTCAATATCATATATTAGGAATAAAAATTGTATTATGCGAGCCTTTGGCGAGCATAATACATTATTTTTATTCCTAATATATGATATTGACGATACCGAAATACACGAGGGTAATAATCACTTTATCATATAAGCTCAAGCTTAATACATGTTTTTGTAAACTGTACACGCAACTTTAATTCCAGTCCGCCATTACTAGATATTCAAATGACGTACGAATATGTGGCGCGGTGTATTTTTGAATGGAAATGACGTCAAACTCTAATGACGACATTTTGGATGTCCTTACATCAAAATAAAGTTATGCCTAATGTTTTTTGTTTTCTGAACGCTGGACAGCTTTCAGTGTCAAATTGCCATTGAAATGTTTTTATTTGATGACTATGAATGCATACGTCAATCATGGAGTATCACCCAAATATGTTTGCTTAAATGTCAATAAACCTAGTGCCGAGACCTCGACTAATTTACATCTAATTTGCAAAGTTATCAAATTCTTAAAGTATGGGATCTGAAAAATATCACATACTTTGATTGCACTGAAAATGGAAGATATTATATGATAAATTACATTATGTCTACATTTAAAGATGTCACACAGGCGTAGGAAGGTGCCAAAAAGTGTGTATGTGGGGGGGCACGGGGTGGGGGGGGGGGCACGCACACACACACACATATATATATATATATATATAAATACATGTATAAATATATAAAAATCATCGCTGCTGCTACAAAGTGGGGGAGGGGGACTTAGACCCCTCTGCTTAATAAGCCAGTGTGCCATGTCAAGATTGCAGGTTCCTGCCAAAATTACTTATTAACATCTGCTTTGAAATGTAAGCGTTATACATGTACCGTAAACTACTAGTATATACCCATAACAAAATGACAACTAAATGAAAAAGATAGATGTAGCAATTATTATTTATTATCATATCAGTGGATAATATACACATTTTTACTAATGTTAGTAATTGAATTAATTCTGTTATATGATGATTTTTCAAATTTAAACATAACAAAAAAAGAAATGTTTTATTTAATGACGCACTCAACACGTTATATTTACGGTCATATGGCATCAGACATATGGTTAAGGACCACACAGAAACTGAGGGAGGAAACCCGCTGTTGACACTTCATGGGACGGGGATCGATCCCAGACCGACCGCGCATCAAGCGAGCACTTTACCACTGGGTTAAGTCCTGCCACTGACAAAACAAATGTATCGGTTTAATAAAATAACAACAAAACAAAGCAAATTAATTGTAAACAATTTGGCCAATATACCTTGTGACAAATTCATTACAAAATAATATATTCAACAAATTCACTTTCACATCACCTTAGTGGAGTGGTAAACAACTGCTTGAAAAATGTATCAAGTCACACTCTTTTTTGTACACACACACCAAAAAAAATATATATACAGATTATATATATATATATATATATATATATATATAATGTACATGTGTATTGTTCACCAGTAACACATGAATGATTCAATGTATGATGTTTATAATGTTAGTAGCTACATGACATTAAATTTGTGTGTCTAAACATCACATGCCCTAGGAACAAATATCTTTGTTACAAATCTATATAGCAGGATTACAACAAAAATGTGGTTGGTCACCCTTAAAGTAAATAACTGGAACCGCGTATCCGGGTATCCGTGTACCATGACCAAATGTATGCGTTGAGTCACAATCACATGTTTATGGTGTACGTGTACATGTATACTTACATGACCTGCATGAGTCAGGTTAATGTTTTCATGATAGTGACAAAAAGAAATAGTCACACACAAGAAATATGTTTTAATGTCTTCACTGATAAACATACCGTATACGGTTAAACTAGAAATGTGTTAAACAACAACAACAAACAAACAAACAAACAAACAAACAAACAACAACAAAACACACAAAAAAAAACACAAACCCCAAACATTTCCTCAAGGTTTTTGATACCAAAAATTACACAATGGCAAATTTAATAAATTTGTGTCTCATATAATTTAATTGTGGTGCCACTTTGTTTTTGAAATATGATACTAGTCTAGGACAGATTTTAGTTGCAAAAATATCATGAACTACATATGTATAATTACACAACTAATGAATAGCATGCATACAAATGTGTACATTAAAATATATCATCTGCAATAACTTAAGGCAGTAATTTAAACAATCAAACATAATATGTACATGTAAATTAAAGTGAAGCCCAAAGTTAATGGATTATCTAACAGAAAGAAGCTGAAGGCACAAATTTAGGTGTCGGAAATACATGACATTCTAATTAGTCAGCTGTCGACACAAATTTATGGCTGTCCGTACATATAACAACCAGTTCCTAACTGTCAAATTAGGATTATAATGTATGTTTTTCTATACAATAAAAGGTCAGCCGAGTATCATCACAACTAGTCTACATTTTGGCAAAAAAAATCATCTATCACATGCATTGTAGTGGACAATATTTGTCTTCCGGAAAATGAGTGGTTTTAACAAATCAGGGGTGGGAACTGGTGAACTGTAAAAAAAAAAGAGGAAATCTTGAGGGGTCTGGAAATTCTTGAAATCCTAGGTTAAAATCTGTGCCATCTGATACATTTTGGAGGAAAAGACGATTAAAATGCGAGGAAATGCAATGTTCCATGAGAGGAAAACAGCTGATCTGAGGAGAATTCCCACCCCTGAACAAATACATGTACGTGTATACAAATTACATACATCACAAATATATTTTAAAAGTAAGATGTTCCTTTTATTTGTTTAAAAAAAAACCCACGTCAAAACTGAAATAAATTCAACCTGAACAAGGTTAACAATTAAAGCAAGGGATCTTTTATTTGTGCTTCCCACAGGCAGGATAGCACAAACCATGGCCTTTGTTGAACCAGTTATGAATCACTGGTCGGTGCAAGTGGTTTACACCTACCCATTGAGCCTTGCGGAGCACTCACTCAGGGTTTGGAATCGGTATCTGGATTAAAAATCCCATGCCTCGACTGGGATCCGAACCCAGTACCTACCAGCCTGTTGACCGATGGCCTAACCACGATGCCACTGAGGCCAGTAAATCTAGAGTGCGAGTCTTGAAATAGGGGTTTCTGTGATTTTTTCAAGTGGATTAATTAAGAAAATCATTTTTGCTGTTGACCTCTGTATGCAAGGTCATCTTTGACCCCTTCATAATATATACATATACATGTAGGATTAGAAGTTATTTCATATTTGGGTGCAATCTGATAGGCAATGATGCATACCTTAGACCTTGAAATGGATCAAATTTACATAATTCAGATAATTTTAGGGGTTGTTCAATGATATGAAATAGTGGTCCCCATTCAAAATGCATGCAAAGTATCAGTCTAAACCATAACGTAAATTTTGAATGGAAAATATGGAAGTGTTTTGACAAACTGTGGAAAAGCCGAAAACACTGCCCAGATGATTAACAAATCTGGATTTCCAAAACATTTTTACCTCTGTTAATCATATACACTGATAGTGAAAACACAGCCCAGGTGATTAACAAATCAGGATTTTCAAAATATTTTCACCTCTGTATATACTCTTCAAAAAAAGAAACGCAAAAGGGTACAAATGGGTTATAACTCCGATTTTATGTTTCCTACCGGTTCATGCTTTGTGAATATAAGGTCATTGCATGTCCCAAACACATTCCCACAGTTACATTCGATAAAACGCAGCTACTGTAAAATAAAGTTTCAAAATGTGAATATTCGCAAAAACGCAGCCACGTGCAAACCATGTCACCACTGCACGTGCGTTGTCTGCACGTGCAACATGAACACCGACAGTATAAAAGTGCAGGGTGTTCGCTTGCCTGGCCTCTGTATCTGGCCGACAGTTGACAATCCAGGACATGCCACGTCTCAGTGAACCGCAGAGAAACAATGCCATCGGCCGACTAGACGCAGGCGAATCCAGAACGGCCGTTGCCAGGGCATTCCATGTGTCCCCAAGCACCATCTCCAGACTGTGGGACCGTTACCAGCAACATGGATCAACACGTGACCTCCCTAGATCCGGTCGATCACGGGTCACTACCCCCGGGCAGGACCGCTACATCCGGGTACGCCACCTTCGGGAACGATTGACTACTGCCACCTCCACAGCCTCAGCAATACCAGGTTTGCGCAGGATATCCGACCAGACCGTACGGAACCGCCTACGTGAGGTAGGAATTCGTGCCAGACGTCCAGTTCGAGGTGTCATCTTAACACCACAACACCGTCGACTCCGACTGCAGTGGTGACAGATTCATCGACAATGGCCTCAACTGCGATGGAGACAGGTGTGGTTCAGTGACGAGTCCCGATTTCTGCTCCGACGTCATGATGGGAGGATGTCGCGTGTATAGGCGTCGTGGTGAACGTTATGCGGCAAACTGCGTGCAGGAAGTGGACAGATTCGGCGGGGGTAGTGTCATGGTGTGGGCAGCCATCTCACACACTGGCAGAACAGACCTGGTCCACGTGCAGGGCAACCTGAATGCACAGGGCTACATTGACCAGATCCTCCGGCCACACATCGTTCCAGTTATGGCCAACGCCAACGCAGTGTTCCAACATGACAACGCCAGGCCTCACACAGCACGTCTCACAACGGCTTTCCTACAGAACAACAACATTAATGTCCTTCCTTGGCCATCGATATCACCGGATTTGAACCCAATTGAGCATCTATGGGACGAGTTGGACCGACGCCTCCAACAGCGACAACCACAGCCCCAGACCCTGCCCGAGCTGGCAGCAGCCTTGCAGGCCGAGTGGGCCACCATCCCCCGGGATGTCATCCGTACTCTGGTTGCTTCAATGGGCAGGCGGTGCCAGGCAGTTGTCAACACACGCGGAGGCCACACCCGGTATTGACTCCAGATGACCTTGACCTTGGTGGTGTGTCCTATCACTTACTCACAATGGACTAGAGTGAATTGTGAACAATCCTGCAACATTTGGTAATTATCAGACTCACCATTCAATAATTAAATCAATTCTCCAAATGTTACGACAATGTGGTTTTGCGTTTCTTCTTTTGAAGAGTATATATTGATAGTGAAAACACAGCCCAGATGAATAAAATATCTGGATTTCCAAAACATTTTTACCTCTGTTAATCATATACACTGATAGTGACAACACCCAAGTTTATTAAAACACTGTGTTTATATATGGCAACATAAGATAAGGAAGCGATTGTGCGACAGCCAACCATGCACAGATATGTAGATGTCAGAGAGAATTTATTAGCCACTGGTAAGGTGTACTTGTCTAGCTATGTTAGCTTTCAAACAGTTGACCATATATGTTGATAGTGACAACACCCAAGTTTATTAAAAACCCACTTGTGTTTGTATTTTGCATTAATAAAAAACAGTATCATCCTAGGATAAGGAAGCGAACATGACACTGCACCTTTAATCCAAGTTCAGTGAACCATGCATGGATACAGAAGTCGGAGGTGATTTATTGGCCACTGGCACAGTGTACTAGCTATGTTAGCTTCCAGGTATTGGATAGCTGAGAACTCTGACGAGATCTCCGACTGTATCCTTGATCGGAGTCATTCCACGCCACACAGCAGGCAGTCTGTGTGTAGCTAGGTCTTGTGGCATGGCAAACCTCACGTAGGCCTGGACATGTGGTTTTGCTGTCTACAGTCCTCTAGCAGTTTGTATACTGATGGAAAGAAAATAAGGACCATACAGATTGTAACAGCAAAGATTGAAAAAAGAAAGAACTGGTTTATTTAACGACGCACTCAACACATTTTATTTACGGTTATATGGCGTCAGACATATGGTTATGGACCACACATATTTTGAGAGGAAACCCGCTGTCGCCACTGCATGGGCTACTCTTCCGATTGGCAGCAAGGGATCTTTTATTTGCGCTTCCCACAGGCAGGATAGCACAAACCATGGCCTTTGTTGAACCAGTTATGGATCACTGGTCGGTGCTAGTTGTTTACACCTACCCATTGAGCCTTGCGGAGCACTCACTCAGGGTTTGGAGTCGGTATCTGGATTAAAAAACCCATGCCTCGACTGGGATCCGAACCCAGTACCTACCAGCCTGTAGACCGATGGCCTGCCACGACGCCACCGAGGCCGGTCAGCAAAGATTGAATGCAACCATGGGGGGGTGGGGGGGGGGGGTTGAAACCCCTCTTGGATCAAGCACATTTTCTTTTCTTTTTTCCCCCCCAGGGCACAGATGGAATGTTTACAGGTGGAATGTTTTATATGCAATAAAGTTTTTATCTTTTATGTTTGGTCTACAATTCCATGCGTTCCCTTATTTCTTTCCATCAGTACATTTTATATGTGGCTGATGAACTCTTTATGCAATCAGTGAGTCAGCATCTTGAAAAACACATGGCCAATCTTGTATTTAAAAAAGCTAAAAGCTTCTTAAAATAAAAATAAAAAGTTTTGATAATGCTTAGCTTACATTTGAGCATTAAAGTATAATCACTATAAAAGTAAAACGGATTAAGTTTCATTGTATATACAGCTTCTTTCTGCCAATTATAGCCTAATATCTTGGAGGGGGGTGGGGGTGGGGGTGGGGGGGGTTGGGGGGATTAGGTAAATATTTCATTTAAAAAAAATGTCTATCATTATAGTTTTAATAAAGGTTTTTAAGTGTATGTTTATATGGAAATGTAGTGCTATAAACCACCATTTTCAATTAAACTTCACAACAAAACAAATTTAGAGCACATTATATGCTCTAAATTTGTTTTGTCGTGAAGTTTAATTGAAAAATGTGTGGAAAAAAGAATCATATATACATATATATATATGTACATTTAACATGCATCTTAGCATGTTTTATTTATTCTTTCCAAAGACACAAAACCAAAATACTACAACTTTACTTATAAAATATCACATAAAATATTTTAACATAATACATGTATGTGATATTTGAATTTCTGCTGAGTCATCAATTTTGAATGAACCGATATGACAATGAAACCAACTGAAGCTTAAAGTAATCTCCACAAATATGATCTATTGCCATGTCTTGAATTTCATCAAATCTTATTATAATAAATTATACAATATGCGTCTTCTGGAACTCAATTTCACACAGACTTATACAATCAGTTCCATCATTTATGCTTTACATGGTACTTCAATCAAAATACTGAAATTTTATGATTGGCTAAAAACAAAACTAGATCTAATCTATCTCATTATTTGTCATTTGAACTTGATTTTCCTGCTTATATCAAACTAAGGTCGTAAAAAAAAAGAGGAGAAAAACTTATTAAAAAAAAAAATTATATACAATTTTTTTTAATATCCCACTGATCCCGCTTTTTCTCTTCGAATTCCACCTGAATTCCTGACAATCTGGCAGCTCCTCCTATCTTACAAGTTCTTTTGTTGTCCACTTCCACATCCCAGTCCTCATCTCTCCAACTATGATAGGTGCTCGTCTCTTGTGGCCAAAACTTAGGTTAATAATCTTTTGTTAATGACCGGCCTCGGTGGCGTCGTGGCAGGCCATCGGTCTACAGGCTGGTAGGTACTGGGTTCGGATCCCAGTCAAGGCATGGGATTTTTAATCCAGATACCGACTCCAAACCCTGAGTGAGTGCTCCGCAAGGCTCAATGGGTAGGTGTAAACCACTTGCACCGACCAGTGATCCATAACTGGTTCAACAAAGGCCATGGTTTGTGCTATCCTGCCTGTGGGAAGTGCAAATAAAAGATCCCTTGCTGCCTGTCGTAAAAAGAGTAGCCTATGTGGCGACAGCGGGTTTCCTCTAAAAACAGTGTCAGAATGACCATATGTTTGACGTCCAATAGCCGATGATAAGATAAAAAATCAATGTGCTCTAGCGGCGTTATTAAATAAAACAAACTTTTTTTACTTTTGTTAATGGTTAAGGAGCTTCTACAGGGATGTGAACCCAATACCTTCCAGCCCTAAATCTAATGGCTAACCATTAATTAGACCACTGAAGCCCTAAATCTAATGGCTAACCATTAATTAGACCACTGAAGCACTAAATCTAATGGCTAACCATTAATTAGACCACTGAAGCCCTAAATCTAATGGCTAACCATTAATTTGACCACCGAAGACAGTTTGTTTGATAATACTTATTTTCGTGCTTATATATATATATCCAATTAAGGTTCATGCACGTTGTCCTGGGCACACACCTCAGCTATTTGGATTGTCTGTCCAGGACAATGAGTTAGTGGTTAGTTGTTAGTTGTTAACTTTGTGAGAGAGAAGTCAATGTTGTGGCCTTAGTTCCACTTCCTCACAGAGTTGTTAAACTCACTCGGGGTAGAAGCCGGTACCACGATACGACCCCAGTACCTACCAGTCTTAAATTCAAAGGCTAAACAACTAAACCACCGAAGGAAGGAAGGAAATGTTTTATTTAATGACACACTCAACACATTTTATTTACGTTTATATGGCATCAGACATAATATGGTTAAGGACCACACAGATATCGAGAGACGAAACCCGCTGTCACCCCTTCATGGACTACTGTTTTTGATTAGCAACAAGGGATCTTTTATATGCACCAGTGTTTCTGTCAGAAAGAAATTTTTGGGAATGGCACTATGGGATTGAATGCAACCACAGTCAACATGGGGTATGGGGGACCTCCCCCAGAAGGAAAATGGTTTGACTTTAGTGTTAGGGTTAAGAAAATCATACAGTATTAATAAGAGTAGTTAATTTTGTCAAAAAGTTAAATATGCAAAAAATGTGGGTATGGCGCCATACCCATTTTACTCTCTGGAAGAAACCCTGGCACCATCCCACAACCAACACCAGTTGTGGAACACTGGCTGGAAGAGAAATAGCCCAATGGGTCCACAGACGGGGATTGATTCTAGACCAACCATGCATCAAGCGTCCTGCCCAACTAAATAACTGTGACATGTAATCTAGTTATAGTAAACAGCTGTTTTTATTGGTTTGCCCAAACCATTGTTGTCCACTTACATAATAACACTAGTTACTTCCCTTTATTGGAGTCACTAATAAGGAAGCTTACAGATTCCCGCGAAATGTTTCATTAAACGTATCAACCAATCAATATCCTTACTGATATAAAACAACTAAATTCGTCTGTTACAAAATACAGGTAAATTTGTTACAAAATACTTGTACATTATACACAGTACAAATTAACAGTCTTTGCGCTCCCCTCCACATTTATCTGGAATGTTTAAGAATAGTGGAAAATTGATCAATTTGCAATAAAACAATTTACGTAATACATTTTAATTGAAACTTCACGCGAATGCTAGAACCATTTCAAAAGAGAGATATTCACATTGCTTTGATTTTGTTCATGGTGAAGACTGAACTGAATTGAATGGATGTTTAACGACACCCCAGCACAAATAATACATCGGCTATTGGGTGTCATACAATGGTAAACATAAAAAATAAAAGGTTAGGTTAAAAACAGTGTATAGAGCTGTGTGGTGGTACATGAAATTTGAAATGTTAAGTCAAAGACAGTGTAAAGAGCTGTACAAAATAATACATATCACATTTGTTATAAAGGTAAAATTCATGTTACAAATCAAATATTACACAAAAGTAAATATAAATTTGGAATAAAATCCAGTTTCTTTTAAAAACTTTAGTACAAGTTCAAGGTGGAATCTAAAGGATTCCACCACATCCCTTGCTTCGAATATATCGTTTCTAGTCTGGATATGGTGAAGACTGAATTAAGTTTAAAACAAGTCATGCAACTGAACAAAAAAGGACTTTCTATATACATCGTAATACAGAAAGTATATTGATAAGTTTTTTTTGCAACGCCTGCAATTAAGAACAAAAATTTATCCACGGCAAAAAAATGCCATTGATGAAAACTGAATATAGTCCAAGGCCAAAAAGTGCGGTGGAGAATTAAAAATCTCCCTGGTCAATTACAGAGGTTGTTTCTGAAATAGTAAAAATGACACAAAACACAATTGTATGCATTTTATGCACGTTAGGGAACATTTTGATTAGCAACATTTTAAGTCAGCTGAAAATTGAATTTAGCAAGTACTGTTCAATGTTTTAAAATTGTGTAGCAATCTCTGAAACTTGCATAGTGACATGATACTGAACAAAATATTCCCTACACATTACAATTTGAAAGAATAATCATTTGTCCATTGCCAAATTAGCCAATTGCTAAAATATTTGTTTTATATAAAATGGCTACATTTAGTTTTTGGTTAATAAAATGTTGTTTAAATTAGCCATTTTGTAACTTTTTTCATAAAAAGTAGCTAAAACAAAATTATTCCCAGTGTGAGATCAGATTTGGTGAGATATGAATATTGGTAGATACACTGTAATTGTAAAATGTACCAAATGACATAAAACTGTTTTAGTAAGCTACATGTATCTTTTGATCGTCAGTAAATATGCATTCTCAACATCAGCTTGTCCTGTCTACAAGTGTGTGAACGTTTGAACTCATCCCGCCTGAAAAGTACCTGTCACTCCCTCACGTTTCTGTTAAAAGAGTAAATCTATATTTAAGTGGTCTCTTGTTAGGCAGCAGAACATCCGCTTGACTAATAACAAAAATGTCAAATATACTGATGAAAAGAAATAAAGAGAACACTCAAACTTTTAGGCACATATTTAATGGATTATTAACGTAGTTATATCTGTATAAAATACAAAGATGTAATAAGCACCTGTCGTGGTTGGAGAGACAAGGACTGGGATGTGTAGGTGGACAGCAAAAGAAGTTGAAAGATGAAAGATAGGAGAAGGTGCCAGATCGGGAAAAAAATGAGATGGAATTCAAAGAAGAAAAAGGAAAAGGGCAGTGGGATAAAAAAAAGAAGAAAAAAGAAGAAAAAAGAAAGAAAAAAGAAGAAAAAAGAAAAAGAAAAAAGAAAGAAAAAAGAAGATGCAATGTACAAATGAATTAGTGATGGGAATGGGTTGGAATTTTATCATGGATCTTCAGTAATGATTGGTTTACACCAACCGATCAACTTTCGATTACACATTTGGTTAGAATTATATGAACATAAGAAGGATTTAAATTATAAAGACCATGGCCCGGTAACACAAAGCACTCGTAACACTTATGTCAGACGTACGCCACACATAATGTGTGGGTGTGGTGTACATCTAGACGTAAGTGTTACGAGTGCTTTGTGTTATCGGGCCCATGCACCTACTGTCATGTTCATCATACGTGACAGACCTTACAAATCACTAACCTTACATTTAATATCTGTTTTCTTTATTTACATACCAAAAAACCCAAACACCAACCCCAACATATTTACATCAATTCCATCATCTAACACAATTGATTATGGATTTTTATAATCGTTCATCACATAGGTAGAGCTAACCAATCAATTGTTTTTATTATGATCAACCATTGGATCATAACTACAATGAATGTCACTAATATGGGGTTGAATATCAGTAACATATGGTTAGCTTCCCGATACTATGAATGAAGGTTTACGCTGTCGATATTAGCTGTTACTACTTGTGTGTTCCCGTAGTTCTTTCTATCAGTATAATAATATATTCATGAATAAAATATCAGTTTGTCAGTATACTGTAATTTTAAGTTGATTTGTCTGGTGAGACATGTTGTTAGAAACATTTACTAGTGTTACACACAAAACCATTTATTTTGCACAGGCAAATAGACATTTAACAACAACACTAGAACAAACTGATGAATTTTGTTTGCTTTGTTTAATGACACCACTAGAGCACACTGATTTATTAATCATTCATTACTGGATGTCAAAAATTTGATAATTCTGACAAATAGTCTTAGAGTTGGAGGAAACCTACATTTTCCATCAGCAACAAGCTATCTTTTATTTGCACTTTCCCACAGACAGGACAGCACATACCCTGGCCTTTGATATACCAGTCATGGTGTGCTGATTAGGATAGGAAAAACCAAATCAGGGAATGGCTCCACCAATGGAGTTTGATCATACAATCAAATTCAAAGCACCTCAGAAAAGTGTTCTAATGACTCAGCTAAATCCCACACCTACACGAACCACCCCGGTGGATCCATTCAGCTGATTGGGGTTTTCTCTCATTCCAACCAGTGCACCACAACTGGTCAAAGGCTGTGGTATGTGCTTTCCTGTTCATGGGAAAGTGCATATAAAAGCTCCCTTGCTGCATTAGAATTTTTTTTAGCGGGTTTTCTCTGATGACTACGTGTCACAATTACCAAATGTTTGACATCCAATAGCCTATGATTAATTAATCAATGTGCTCTAGTGGTGTCGTTAAACAAAACACAAACTTTAAACTTTAACCTTTTAAACTTCTCTAGACCACTGTTTAACCTACCTTTGAAGTAACTGACAGAAATTTCTGCATTCTGCTTGAGTTTATTACTTATCCAGTCATTTGAAGTAATATTATATATATCCACATGAACACAGATGAAACATGCACAAGATGATACTTATATACACAGCCCAACCAGTTTCTAAACCAATGACAACTGTATAAATGACAAATAATACAGGTAATATCCTAAGTCTCAACTATTAATGGTTAATATCAACCGTTATCTGTATCGGAGAAGAAATACCAGGTTAATTATATTTTCCTCAATCTCAGATGAAAGATGTATTAAGTGGTCAAATCCCCACTAAATACCAGTATTGCATTAACTCAAGATAAGTGTATTCTACACTTCATTACGACGTTAGAAAATAATTACAACTCACGCTCTGGTTATTAGGAAATTGCCGGATGGATGAAAGGGAATTGATTCAACTTTAATATGTGTGCAATAACACTGATTTGTGGGAGCGTAAATATTTCTTCTTTTAGTAATGTACACTTGTAGATAACAACCAATGGTCTGGAGGTAACTAAATCATTATATAAAGTTGCTGATATACGTAATGGGAGACGAGAGAATATCGAATCTGCCGTGGGGACTACGTGACATCTCGTGAGTACTGTCAGTTACATTAAACCACAATTTTATGATAATGCGTGTCATCCTTTGAAATACTAACCATAGGAAAATGACATAAAAGGTTCTGTAAATGAACTAAAACAGTGGGGCAGTAATGGAAATGAAACATGCAGAACCTTGTGGCTCTGTAGCTCAGTGTGATGGGACATAGCCCAGTGGACAAGTGCCCGCTCGGTGCGCGGTCGGTCTGGGATCGATCCCCATCGGTGGGCCCATTGGGCTATTTCTCGTTCCAGCCAGTGCACCACGACTGGTATATCAAAGGCCGTGGTATGTACTATCCTGTGGGATTGTGTATATAAAAGATCCCGTGGTGCTAATCGAAAAGAGTAGTCCATGAAGTGGCGACAGTGGGTTTCCCCTCTCAATATCTCTGTGGTCCTTAACCATATGTCTGACGCTATATAACCGTAAATAAAATGTGTTGAGCATGTCATTAAATAAAACATTTCTTTCGTTTTCTGTAGTTCGGTCACCCAGGTAACTCAAACAATGACATAGCATTAAAAAAAATGAAAGGAATGTCTGTTTTTCTGACACCTCGGCAGATTCATTTTAAAGAGTGGCTGTTGCATGTCAGTCATAAATAAATAAATGTAACACTTGGTGGTCTAGTGAAAAGACAAGTAACCTTCAATTACCACACAAGCTATACGAAGATAAAAACGTTTTGCAATTTGGTGCTTCGATCTGCATTGTACTTGACAGTTACACATTTTATCTTGTATTGACAATATCCGGTTACTTAAGACTGATAAATGTTGCATCAAATTTAGTGTCTGATTTCACTTTGAAAGTTATCTTTTATTTATGCAAATTTACCACACAAAAAATTGTTTTAGTATACTCTATTAAAATTAGTGCCAAGATTCTTTATGCATCTCCCTGACAGTTAAAGTTTGTTGTGTTTAACACCACCACCATCAGCTGTTGGATTTCACTCCCTAACAGGACAACACAAACCATAGCCTTTGGTATGTCAGTTGTAGAAGACTATTTGAAATGAGAAATAAACAAATTGTTCCATTTTTCATTAAAGATTCAAGAAAAAAAAACCTAGTGGCCTTTAAGCATCACAATCTAAGTACTGAAATATGCACAACATCACATATGTAAAAAAAAACAAAGAGAAAAAAAGTTATTTATAAACACTTACCTAATTGTTTCCTTGTGTGCTCTGCACTGAAAGCGACACAATGATCTCTGAAAAAATAAAAGAAAACATGTGTAAAAGAAAGGAAAGGAATGTTTCACAAACCATCAGCATGTTTTAAAATTGTGGACACCTGTGTTTTGGTGACTATACCATGATTATTAGGGGGCAGGATGTAGCCCAGTGGTAGAGCGCTCGCTCGTTGCGCGGTCGGTGGGCCCATTGGGCTATTTCTCGTTCCCGCCAGTGCACCTCGACTGGTATATTAAAGGCCATGGTATGTACTACCCTGTCTGTGGGATGGTGCATATAAAAGATCCCTTGTTGCTAATCAAAAAGAGCAGCCCATGAAGTGGTGACAACAGGTTTCCTCTCTCAATATCTGTGTTGTCCTTAACCATATGTCTGATGCCATATAACCGTAGATAAAATGTGTTGAGTGCATCGTAAAAAAACAACAACCCTATTTCTTTCTTTCTTTATAACATGATTACAGGTATTTCAACTCTTGATCTAGAGGGGGTGGGATGTAGCTCAGTGATCGATCTCCGTCGGTGGGCCCATTGGGCTATTTCTCGTTCCAACCAGTGCTCCACAACTGGTGTAACAAGGGCCATGGCATGTACTATCCTGTCTGTAGGATGGTGCATATAAAAAGCGCCCTTGCTGCTAATTGGAAAGAATAGCCCATGAAGTGGCAATAGCGGATTTTCTCTCTCAATAGCTGTGTGGTCCGTAACCATATGTCTGATGTCATATAACTGTAAATAAAATGTGTTGAGTGCGTCGTTAAATAAAACAATTCCTTTCATTTGATGAGAGAAAAAAAAACCTACTGCTATCACACAGCAGCAAAGGAGGTTAAATATGTTCTTGTCCATAAACAGAATAGCACATACCACAGCATTTCCTGTGGCATTAGGTGGGAGAGGATAAAACTCAACAGGTTCCTATGACCAATATCACCCCAGGCTATCAATATCACTTAACTACTGAGCTACATCCTGCTTTTAAAATAAAATCCAGAGTCAAACAAAATGCGGTTAAGACAAAACAAAACATCCTAATATATATAAAACAGAAACCATAATAATCCATCTTTACTGTATTGTTTTATCCACATGACATGTTTATGTGCAGCAGTGATTATTATAAGCCCAAGGATTCAACTGGGAAGAGCATTAAACTTAGAAAATTCAGAGCCACAGGTACCGTTCTGTCAAGATTTAGACACATAAAACCTGGCATTTAATCCCACTTTGAACCCAAGGACCGAGTTTGACGACCTGTCAGTACAAGCACAGCCAAGCCTGCTCTACCGGCCACTTGTAATATATTAAAGGACAATTGCAGGTGACTCTTAAAGGTACAACCCTTATTTTTAAGGATCTCAAAAAGGTAGTACATTACAGAGAAAAATAATTATTTAACAACAGCTCAGCACATTTCAAACTATTTGGTGTGTAACATACATGTTGTATGACTAGTAATTTTATAACTTTGGGGGGTGGAGGGAGAGAGAGAGAGAGAGAGAGAGAGAGAGAGAGAGAGAGAGAGAGAGAGAGAGAGAGAGAGAGAGAGAGAGAGAGAGAGAGAGGAAGAGAGAGAGGGAAAGGGAGAGAGGGTGAGGGAGAGATAGGATGAGGGGAGATGGAGGGAGGGGAGGGGGAGGGAGGGCGAGAGAGAGAGAGAGAGAGGGCGAGAGAGAGAGAGAGAGAGAGAGAGAGAGAGAGAGAGAGAGAGAGAGAGAGAGAGAGAGAGAGAGAGAGAGAGAGAGAAAAAAAAAAATCCATTACCACTGGTCACACAAACTACATTTTCTTTTTTTCGAATATCAGCAAGTAATCTTTTATATACATTTTACCAGACTGGGCAGCAGATACAATGACCTTTGATACATCAAACATGAGACATTGGTTTGGTGCATGGAAAAAACCCTGATTCCACGGAGGGCATTTGCACTCTTACCACTTGTTTACCATGATTTGTGTCAATGCTCCAATAAAAAAAATTTGTCAGCTGGAAGGCATCAGGGTCCGGGAACTCTGTCCATGTCATGTCAATATCAACTTATCACGGATATCACAATATCACGTGTGCCCACCCCGATTTCCAGCTTCTGATTTCATCATCCCTGTCCTGTATCTGGGACAGGTTAAAGTGGCAAGAATAGGTCTGCTCAAGTTTCATGGGGGAAAATTACTTAACATCAGCAAAACAGAAACTGAAACACAGAAACAGTCCGGGCGTAGGAAGGTGCCAAAAAGTGTGTGTGTGTGTGTGTGTGTGTGTAGGGGTCACACACACATAGATACTTTAAATACATGTATAAATATATAAAAACCATCGCTGCTGCTACAAAGCACCCCCTCACTTCCTACGCCAGTGACAGTAATCGACTTGTGAAACACTAGCTAGGGAGAAAGATAAAGAGGGAAATATCAAAAGAATATGGTTGTACAAATGTGTATACATACATATAGCAATGAACTACATGTATATCCTAGCTTTTTACAATGAACTGTAATAATGCTCCAATAATTTAGTGTTTAGTAAATTGGCAGGAAACCGTCTTCTTTAACTAGATGAAGAATGACACATCACTGTAACACAGTGACCTAATTATGTAGGGGAGTAGAGAAAATATAAACGGGGTGGGGGTGGGGTTGGAAAAACAACAACAGTGCCAAAAGTACATGTTCAGATAAATGTATATCTACATTATTTTGACAGTTTGTGAGTGTCAGTTTAAAATGAATACATTTTTGTGACTTTATTTACATACATTATGCATTCTCCGATGATAAATATAAATAGCCATGTACCATCAGCATCAAAGTGGCCTCTTAACAGCTGGTTGCTTACATAGTACTTAGTATTAACTTCTAAGGAATCACACCACTATTGCAGCTTTTCTTTTGTTTAATGACACCACTAGAGCACATCAATTTATTAATCATTGGATGTCAAACATTTTGTAATTTTGACATATAGTCTTAGAGAGGAAAACTGCTAAATTTTTCCATTAGCAGCTAGGGATCTTTTATAAGCACCATCTCACAGACAGGATAGCACATACCACAGCCTTTGATATATACCAGTTGCGGTACACTGGCTGAAATGAGAAATAGCCCAATGGGCCAACTGACAGAGATCGATCCCAAACCGACCGTGCATCAAGCGAGCACTTTAACACTGGGCTAAGTCCCCTCTCCCCATTGCAGCCAATGTGCAGCATATATATGTACACAATGAAGTCGGTTCCATTGAAAAGAGAGACCCCCCCCCCCCCTTTTTTTTTTACCAGTAATCTTAGCATATAGTCTTAGAGAGGAAACCTGCAACATTGTTCGAATAGTAGCTAGGGATCTCTTATATGCACCATCCAAAAGACAAAATAGCACATACCACAGCCTTTGAAATGCCAGTCATTGGGCACTGACAACAGATGACCTTTAAACATTGTTTCAATTAAATTTGAACTGTAATATACCATTAAAGTTTGTTTTGTTTAATGACACCACAAGAAAACATTGATTTACTAATCATCGCCTACTGGATGTCAAACATTTGGTAATTTGACAGTCTTAGAGAGGAAACCAGCTACATTTTTTAATTAGTAGCAAATGACCTTTTATATGCACCATCCAAGACATGATAGCACATACAACAGATGTTGCTATGCAATGATCACAGATGACCGTAAAACATTGTTTCAATAAAATATTAACTGTAATGTATGTAAAACATCATGCAAAATGATTTTTTATTTAAAAAAAAAAATTTAAACTACAGAAATTCTCATTTAGTTAAGATTTGTTTCATGTCGAATCATAAAACTACTTGTCATTTCATTTGCTCTAAACCGGCCTCGGTGGCGTCGTGGCAGGCCATCGGTCTACAGGCTGGTAGGTACTGGGTTCGGATCCCAGTCGAGGCATGGGATTTTTAATCCAGATACTGACTCCAAACCCTGAGTGAGTGCTCCGCAAGGCTCAATGGGTAGGTGTAAACCACTTGCACCGACCAGTGATCCATAACTGGTTCAACAAAGGCCATGGTTTGTGCTATCCTGCCTGTGGGAAGCGCAAATAAAAGATCCCTTGCTGCTAATCGGAAGAGTAGCCCATGTAGTGGCGACAGCGGGTTTCCTCTCAAAATCTGTGTGGTCCTTAACCATATGTCTGACGCCATATAACCGTAAATAAAATGTGTTGAGTGCGTCGTTAAATAAAACATTTCTTTCTTTCTTTTTTGCTCTAAACAGTTGTTGTGGTGCACTGGCTGGTGCACTGGCCAGACCGACTGTGTATCAGGCGAGTGATTTAACATTGGGCTACATCCTGCCCCTAAATTGTTGTGCAAGTCACAAAGTTTAACAATGTGCCACAATGTCAATAGATAAAAGGATAGTTTTTTGTGGATTTTTAAAACCAGTACCATATTTTTAAAGAAAAAAATGAGCATTGAAAATATTTCCTGTCCTTAATTAATTTTGTCGAGTATAAAACAACAGATACTAAATTCATGCAAGGTTGACTGCACTTACGTGGACACGCGATGAAATGGCAGTTTTCAACATACATGTCACCTGAATTTATACACTTAACCAATACATACTGTCAAAACCACTGAAGCATATACTTCTGATGACGCAACTACCAATATTAGATTGATACATCTGAACCGTATCCATCTGACAATGGTAGTAATTAGTATAAATTAACCTATATTTTGTTACTTTAACAACAGATTTTAATGGCACTTATAAATATATTTTATCAGATCACTTAGTGGAAATTAAAAAAAAAAAAAAATCGTATACTTGTACGCATACTGCCATTTAGAAAATATTTGACTTGGCTGACAACACAGAATCTAATATCAATTATATATCATTCAAGTAGTTTAATACCTAATTTATTTTAATCTTTCAGTTATTTTTTGCTGGTTAAATTAACAATTGGACCAACCCAAAGTTTATAAGTTGTTTTTTGGGGGTCTTGTTGACATTTATATAATATTTTTTACTACCAGAAAATCAATACAGGATCTTGGTATCTATACTTATTATATTAAGTACATATTAGCAGACTAAATGAAATATATATTTTTTAACTCAACAATGCTCTTTTACTTTGCTACACTATACAAACATTACATACAAATCCAGTAATCTGTAATCAATATAACCGAACTGAATAGCTACGTAACTATAATGAACATCACAAGCTATATAAGCCTGTCCAAGCTAAATCCATGTACTATAAATATATGTACAAAATCTGTCTGTTTATCTGGTAAAACATAAAAACAGGCTGCATGTCAACAAATGCTTTAAGAAAACTTGCCAGCTCACCAAACGGTTCTCACCTCAAAAGCTGAACGCACTAGTAGTTACTAGAGACTAGGGTTGACCCAGTTGTGTGAAGCTGGGCACGTTTTTCCAGGCTTTATATACCACTGGCGGAGAAGCAAGGGCAGACACAGAGCCAATCGACAGACTACAATCTCGTCAGCTGATCAGACAGCTTGAGCGCACCAAATACTTTTTTTAAACTCAAGAAAAAGTTTTTGCTCACCATGAAATGTGCGAGTGGAAAATTAAAATTTTTCCATCTGTATTGATTTCGTTGAAAACAAAACAAAGCCACTTTGTGTTTATTTATGGTTGAGGAGATGGAGGTACAGATGGTGATGGTGATGGTGATGGTGATGGAGAGAGAGAGAGAGAGAGAGAGAGAGAGAGAGAGAGAGAGAGAGAGAGAGAGAGAGAGAGAGAGAGAGAGAGAGAGAGAGAGAGAGAGAGGATAAGGGAGGGAAGGAGGGAGGGAGGGAGCAAGGATGCAAGGAAGGAAAAAAAATGCAAAAATTCTCCTTCTGTGCAAGGACAGCTAGGGACATTAGTGAAGTCAAAATTTTAAAAATCAATTCTGAACTACATGCTTTTATAAAACAAATTTCTCAGAAAAGTGTATTTTGCTACTCTGTTACATTTTATACAGTGCCAAACAGATTACAAAGTAATGCTGTTTACATTTTAATGTAATCTCTGATACCAAATACATGTATTAACTGCCTGCTTGCCTGAGGAAGGAATTAGGCATGTTTTATTTAATGATGCACTCAATACATTTTAATCATGGTTATATGGCATACGGTTATGGATCAAATAGATAATGAGAGAAGAAACCCGCTACTGCCACACAACGGACTACTCTTTCCAATTAGCAGCAAGGGATCTTTTATATGCAGCATTCCACCGACAGGACAATATGTAGCATGGCCTTTGTTACACCAGTTGGGGATCCAACAATGATTGATACTAGAGTGGCCATGCATCGGACAAGTGCTTTAACACTGAGTTATGCTCTGCCCTTTCTTGCACGAGTTAAATAAATAAATTAAAAAAATTAATGACACCACTAGAGCAATTGATTAATTAATCATCGGCTATTAGATGTCAAATATTTGGTAATTCTGATTGTTTGCGTGAGATGCGATTGATCACAGGATCAATTACCTTCAATAAACTCAACATTTTCCACAAGGAACATTTTGTTTCCAAAATCTTGATTAGTGTTATTTCTAGTCAATTGAAAATTGATTAGCAACTACTGTTTAAATGTTTTAAAAGTGTGTACCAATCTCTGAAACTTGTGTAGCTAATCACGACTCGATACTGAACAAAATGTTCCCAGTTTCCCTGTCCAAACCAGTGCACCAGTACTAGCACTTCAAAGGCTGAAAACATTACTATGGAAGAACTTCCAACCTTGCTCGCCACCTTTAAACAGTTAGGTATTAAACCTAAGTCTGACACTCCAGAAGATTTTAAAGCTTGGGCTTTAGAATATGCGAAGTCTTTAAGTGATTCCTCTCCAGCTGGGCAGACGCCGCCGATTGCTAATACTTATCAGCAAGAATCTCAGTCTTTTCAGGTGATAGTGGAATTAAGCATGAAAGTTCCTTTGATACTTGGGTGTACGAGGTTGAGTGTTTGCAGAGAGATAAGAAACACTCCACAGATGTTGTGGCTAGGGTTGTACGCTCTTCTCTGAAAGGTGATGCAGCTCGAGTTGCGATGAGGTTGGGTCCAGAGGCGAGTGTGAATCAGCTTATTCATAAGTTGAAGAGTATTTATGGTTCAGTGGATGAGGGCGAAGCGTTGCTTGCAGAATTTTATAGTGCTCATCAAAGGGATGATGAGGATGTTTCATCTTGGGGTTGCCGAGTTGAGCAGTTGTACTACAAAGCTTTCAAGTCTAGTGGGCATCTTGCAAACTCCAACCATACGTTACGAACTCGTTTCTGGGGGTGGACTTAGACAATGGATGAAGGATTGTAGTGGACACATCTTCGATAAAACTCAGGACTTTGATAGATTAAGAGTTGAGTTACGTCGGGTAGAACAGAATCATCATGAGTTTATTTTGACAGAGAAATCTATTCCCAGCAAGAAACCAATCCCCGCTAAGAGAAGCACTGTTGCTGTAGATGCATCATCGATTGACGAGGCAGATGGTATTAAAAGATTGGAAGCTATGATGTACAAACTGTCAGCACGATTTGATAAGCTTGAGAACAGGTTGAATGACACCGCGCCCAAGACTACAAATCAAGATTTTCCAGCCAAAACCGATATCTACATCGATTTCACAAGATGTGAGACGACAGTCTACCGTGGACAATGGACAAAGACAGAGACGCAGACAACAAATAGAGTGTTACAAGTGTGGTCAGCCAGGTCACATTGCCCGAGGTTGCAGAAACGAGTCCGTTCATTTAAACTGAACAGAACTTTTGTTGCGGAGCAAACAAAGGTAAACAAGGAAAGTAGCTCCACTGTATTTGCCAATTTTGTACCCGATGGTCTTTTAGGAAAAGCCAACGAGGTATCAGTTTTGGTTAATGATCACGTATGCACTGCTCTGTTAGACACTGTCGAGCCAGTGTCGAGCCAGTGTCTACAGTTAGTGAAAAGTTTTACTGTGAGTATTTGTTGGATGAAGAGATTCACCCACTTACTGAACTTTTGAACGTTGAATGTGCAGATGGGGAGTCTTTGCCGTATAGTGGTTATGTGGAAGTCTCTTTGGTTTTACAGGGGTTTACTGATAAACCAATGTGTTGTTTGTGCTTAGTGGTTCCCAACAGCGCATACAATGCTACTGTGCCTGTTTTATTGGGGACTAATGTTTTAATTCCAGCTTTGAATGACTGCCGTCATAAACATGGCGAAAGGTTTTTACAGGTTGCAAACTTACACACTCCATGGTATCTAGCCTTTCGTAGTATTGTTTTACAGGACAAAGGACTTGTTCGAAGTGCACAGAGGAATAGTATGGCCATCTCACCAAACTCTTGTGTTACTCTTTCAGGTTTCATAGACAAGAAGATTCCTTTCAGGAGTACGTGTGCTATGATGGTAGCTGCCGGAGAGTGTGTTCAACCTGATTTGGAAGTTGCTCCAGTGGTTGTTAATTACCAGTTTAACTCTGTTGCTCCAATAGAAGTTAGATTGTCTAATGTTACGACTAGGACAGTTGTTATACCACCCAAGGGTTTGTTATGCGAGTTACATGAGGTAACATTGGAAGATGATATTTCATCTGACAATGATACAAACGGTGATTGGTTACTCCAGAAGATGACACTCCCGAAGGAAGGTCTTACTGAGGGGCAACTACAAAGGGGTACAGACCTGATTTTAGAGTATCAGGATGTATTTTCGTCTGGCGACGTTGACATTGAGCACTGCACAAAAGTACAACATCGGATCAATTTGGTTGATGAGACGCCCATCAGGACCTTTATTTGACGGTTGCCAAATAAACCGAATCCTACCCAGCATTGTTGTCTTTCTGATTTGAGGGATTTAACCCAGATGCTACATATAGTAAAGCTCTTGGCTAAAGTGCATTAAAAAAATATCCTTATCAGTCTTCGCCAGGACAGACGAGTTATCATGCACTCCTGCAGATCTCAACACTTGCCTGGAAAGTTTTAGGACAATGGCATGTTAATCCAACCCCTGCAATTAGGAAAACGTCCAAAAACAATCTCATATAGACCACAGCCTATAAAGTGTCATGGAGAATGAAAAACTCGACATTGCCGATTGCCGTGGGCAATTGCAGGGGTTGTTGATCGCCTTGCAACAAACATTTTAACACATTTTATTTGAAACTTCATGAATGAGACTAGCTCAGTTGGTAGAGCGCTCGCCTGAGGTGGGGTGTTTTTTGCATTGTAGGATTGAACCACCTCAGTAGACCAGTTCTCAGATTGGTTTTTTCCCCATCCCAACCAGTGCACCATGACTGATTTATCATTTCAGGAGAGTGATCTTCAGCTCGCCTTGATTTTCCTCATGGTGAAGATCGCTTACTGCTTTTGGGTAGTACAGTCTATGTGGTAGCAGTAAGATTTGTGTTTTCTCAGTGTTTCTGCCAGAAATAAATTTTTGGGTATGATGCTATGGAATTGAATGCAACCAGAGTCAACAGGAGGTATGGGAGGGCCTCCCCCAGAAAGAAAATGGGTGATGTTTGGGTTTAGAGTTAAGAAATTCATACAATTAGAGAGAAATTAATTTTGTCAAAAAGTTAACTTTAAAAAATGAAATCTGCCAAACAATTTGGGTACGGTGTGATACCTGGTTTACCCTCTGAAAGAAACCGTGTCAGACAACAGACTCCCAATCTCAATCAAGTGTCAAAATACCAAAATTATGTTAAATACCAAGCAGACAAAGTTCAAAATGTGCTTATGTGTTGTTAACAGATATTCCTGTACTTTTCTGTCAGAATATCAACCCCTGGCAATTGGCAATACTGTAGAGTTTTAAAATTCTACACTGCACTTTTTTTTGCTGTGCATTATATTCAATTTTTTTCCCCCACAACATACATGTTATGTTGCTGATCACATAACATTTTCTTAATTGATGGGGTTGGTATACATACAATACACACACAGTCACTTCAGTCACGGGTAAACTTGGAACTACTCATATTATACAACATTTTAGACTGCATAAACCTACAGTAGCTGAGAGAGACTACCTGGACAACTACAACAACTCTCCAGAAGAAGCTGTACGGCACAAGAAGTAATCTACATCCGTGAACAGGATCAGATCCGGAGCAGGGGGGTGCAACGGAACCGATAGGGACATGCACTTGTCCGACAGGCACTCCTGTATCGGATGAGTGAACCATGGGCCCAGAGGCACTATCGTGTCCCAATTGTGACCGTCCCACCGTGGGGACAAATGCCACTGGAGTGGTCGTTTGAATAGTCTGAACCGCACGATCAATGAGGCCAGAGATTCGAGGTGGCCCAACACCACGTGGAGAGATCGTACCGTAGTACTTTGCTCCCCCATCAAACGTCGCGCCGACGTTTGGAAATTGTGGATACGCGCATCGGTGGGATGAACCGACGCTACCACAAGATCGAAGACCACTCCGAGATATGTGAAAATCTGAGCCGGCGTTAACTCCGATTTCACCCAATTGGGAATAAAACCCAATTGGAGGATCGTGTCCAAAACCAACCCGACATTGGTCTGACACTCCTGTTGCGACGAAGCTGGGATCAACTAATCGTCCAGATAGGTATGTATTCGAACCCCTAACAAATGAACATGACCTACCACCGCTTTTACCACACGTGTAAAAGCATGGGGACTCGTCGCCAAACCGAACGGGAGCACACGAAACTCGTACGCTTTCCCGTCGAACAGGAAGCGCAGAAACTTCCAAAACGCCTTGTGCACCGGGACATGGAGGTATGCGTCTTTCAGATCGATCGACGCAGCCCACTCCCCAATTTGAAGCAGGTTCCGGACCGAATGAACCGTTTCCATTTTCATGGAAGGAACATCGACGTAGACGTTCAGTGGCTTCAAATTTAGGATTGGTCTCCATTCCCCATTTTTCTTCCGGGCGAAGAAAAGATGAGAATAAAATCCCGGAGTGTCCAGACTGACTCTCTGGATGGCCCCTTTGTCGAGAAACTCGGCAATCATACTCTCCACTAAAACGCGCCGATCCGCGGACGGTAACGGCGGCATTCTCGGAGTGGAAGTAAGAGGGGGGCTCGAAGAAAAGGGTATTTTGTAACCGTGTCGAACGACCGACAGAACCCAGGGGTCGAGACCAGGCAGCTTGCACCAATTTCGAAGGAAATGGCGGAGCCTGCCCCCCACGGGTATGGTTGCTAACGGTACCTCCGAAAGCAACTGCCGATCGTTCACGTACCCTCACCCCAACCGCTTACCACCCATAGGCGCAACGCCTTTGGTGGACTGAGAACGGAACGCAGTACGATGTTTGCGTCCTCGCTTAGCGGAAGATGGGTTGTTACCTGGTTGCCTCCTAGTGTCAGGAACCCTAGGGATCTGAGCCGACTGTAAAAAAGCAGCCTTTTTTACAGGAGGAGGCTTGAACCCCGAAAACGTGGACCGACGTTTACCAGAGGTTGAGGGTCGAGTGTTCGGGACTGGTCGCGACAAATCCTTGTCTAGGACAATATTAAAATCGGGACCGAAAAGTAAATTTTCCCGTACCGAACGTGTACGAAAAAACGTCTTCGCAACGTTTGACGCACTCAAACCCGCCAGGTAATGGTCACACCGTAACAAAAGACTGTTCGCAAACAATCGGCCAGATAACTGAGCGATATGCTTAGAGGCTTTTGACGCAGCCTCCAAACAGCCTTTCGCCATCGCGGGAAGGCTCTCGACAGCCTTATCCAAGCCAAATAGGAACGTACCTAAATGGTTATTAACCTGGAACATCGACTTAGCCAGCCGTTCGAACGATTCCAGATCCGCGATTGGCAATGACACATGCGGTGATGGGGAACAAGCGGATCGGACACTAGCGGGAACGACCGCCGGATGTTCTAGAAAATCTGCCCCCAACGTCTCATAGGAGTCGGCACGAAAAATGCGCGCTCCCGTTAAGATTTTCCCCGTAGGCAGTGCCGTTGGGTACTCATCAACACCCACTCCCAGGATACGATCACTGCCAGTGATCAACACATCAATGTCACAAAGTGAACTGTGCGCCTCCTGTGCAAGTGGTAAACCCGACTCCTCACGAGGAGTGACCAAATTCAAAGAACGGTTCCCGAAGGAGACACCCTTGAATGTAGGCTGGGCCTCAACCTGAGGTATAGCGTCCCCGCATACCTGTCGGACCTGGTCCCTGACAAAAGCCAGAACCGCCGGATAATCGCACTCCTCCTCTACCTCCGAACCGAAGTGAGAGAGAGCTGGGTCAGCGACAGAATCCGGTCCAACCGACGCTTCCTCTGAAGCCAGGTCACTGTCCACTGGATCCCGAAGATCGATATGGACTCCTCCCCCTAATCGAGACGCCCCTGGGGCAGCGTCTCCCGAGACGGAAACAATAGGAACCGAACGACAATCCCTAACTGCATCGTCAAACTGCTGTCGAGACGCAGTTTCTGCTGGTTTTGGCGGAAAACCGGGGGGGGGGGGGGGAGAGAATGGGAGCCGCACCCGACGGTCCCGTCTGCGAAAGCAATGATCCCAACTGAGGCGAAGCGTTCAAAAATTCCACAAAACTCCGAAACAACGTTTCCTGAAAGCCTAACGGTCGTTCCTGCGCCAAGTGCGGAACGGTCGGAGTTTGCGGCCACAGAGTACCCCCAGCCGAGGGGTATCTGCGCGAACCTCGTCCTCTATCAAGTAAAGTCGAAGAGGTAGGGACCAAAGACGGTGCAAACTGTGAGGAGATGTCCGTTGCTACCGAAGTCACCGGACCCTTGGGGTAAACATATGCAAACGGAGGACCCAAACGGGATGAGTCCTCCACCCAACGGTAAACATCGGTCGGGATGCCATCAGAGACGGATCCCGGCATCGGAACAACTGGCTCAGTTCGAAGCAAACTGGCAGAACTCTCCTCGGGCCTTGAGAATGCTGAGGTGCCGAAGCGACTGTCAGCAATCGAAGGCAAAGTCGGGGCCACCTGCTCTGCGGACGAAGCAGTGGACCTATGCACAACGGAGTGCATGTGCTCGGTAACCGATGAAGTCGTCAAAACCGGTGCCGCGATGACTCCACCCTGGCCCCCTTCTGTTTGTAAAGGTAACCGTAACGACGATGGCGACGCCCGTGACGAAGCCACACAAACAGAAGAAGGCGCCGTCACTAATGAAGACGGCTCACGTACCACGGTCACAATAGGAGCCCGGGCGGGGGGGCGCTCCCGAAGTATCTGTAACTGTACTCATAACACGGACCGAAGAAGAAACACCCTTGTGTTTCCCCCCTTTCCGGACACTTTTCGAAGTGTCTACAGACTTATGGGACCTACCCACTAAGTCCGACTTGCCGACTACTGCCGAAGCAGACGACAAGATTTTGCTGGTACCCGAAACCTGAGTCTGCGAACCGAACCGAACCCACTGGTCAGGAGACCACGTGGCACAGATCTCACACTGACGGTCTTGAGAACAAGACCGACAGTCCAGACACAACATGTGTGTGTCTTTACGTCGTAAAGGAAATGGACAACCATCTCGCGCACAAACTTTCCGTGCGCTAGCTGTCAACGAACTCGCGTCGGACATGGTAAATTCAACATAGAATTCCCAACTACCAACCGTATGTCAAGTTCAACCAAAAAAACAAACACAAAATTACAAGTAAAGAAAACTTTTTGCCAAAGCTTAACAGGTGTTAACAGGTGGACTGCAGAATTGAGAATGAAGTTACAGGTAGCCCGTGCAAGGATAGCATTGCGCATATCCGGCAAGGGAGAGAATTCTGCAGTGTGTAGGTATGACTCAGGTTGAATAGCATATTTGTTGTGCTAGCACAGTAAGTTGAATAAGACTATTTGAAAACATTCAGGATTATGCTGAGGGTATACGAAATGATTCAGGTGAATTACGAAGTATGCTGGAAACTAATTTCAATATAAAATTTTATATAAAATTTGTTTCAAGACGACCCCCCCCCCCCCCCAAAACGTGATGGTATAGCCATAAAATCTGTTTATACTAGTATACAATCCAGAGTTTATTACTGCACTTTTCCCCATTTTTTAATGTTGAAATAGACCAACAAGTTCGCCTATTGCATAAATAGTCACGCCTGTTATTTTTAGAATTTGTATGCTCCCGAATAACACTATAAAAGGCGAAGTATAATTGGTCGATATTTAAATTGTTATTATTAGATGAAATGTCACCTGGACATGGGAGTCCACGCAATGCTGTTAGATCTACTGGTAGACCAGTAGAGCTGATATTAATCAGATTGCAGACAGAAAAGCACATTTGATAAACCAGTCATGGTGCACTGGCTGGAACGAGAAATAGCCCAACTGACACCTTCCCAACTAGCATCTCAAACCTGGTATATCACAAGATATAGTAGGTGCGGACCTGTCTGTGGAATTTGCATATAAAAGATCCCTTGCTGCTGATAGAAAAATGTAGTATGTTTCGTCTTAAGACTACGTGTTAGAATTACACATAGAAAATGTTTGGCATCCAACAGCCGATGATTCAATAAATCAATGTGCTCTAGTGGTGTCGTTAAACAAAACAAACTTAATTTTTTTTCAAAGGAATGGAATGTTTGTTTTCCAAAAGACCAGCACACATGTTTAGCTACATCTGCTAGTATCATACATATATGTATGGTATGGTACAGGTAACACTTGGTAACAACAGAAACCTGATACCACCACATAGCTACTATTAACAAAGGATCTTTTATATGCTTTTGCCATTGTTTGTTTGTTGGTCTTGTGTAAAAGATTCCACTAGAGCACATTGATTAATTAATCATCGGCTATTAGATGTCAAACATTTGATATTTCTGACTCGTCATCAGAGGAAACTTGCTACAGTTTTCTTAATGGGAAAAACCAAATGGATACAATGGGGGAGTGATAATTCAAATGTATGATCCACCCCTATGTTAAAAGACTGGCCTTTGGTATGGTAGTTAACTGATTAATCAGCCTCAATGCTGATACAAAATGGTTTTATATCCTTGGTCGGTACCGAATTTCAAACAGAATTAGTTTTAATAACCCGATGGCCACTACACAAACTTCTTTCAATAATCATTAACAAAGTCTACATGTAAACATGAACTCACTGTCCTAGACACACAGCCCAAATAATTGAGGTATGTGCCCATGACTACATGCTTGAACCATAATTGGATATAAGCACAGAAATAAATTGAAACAAACACAAGAACATCTGGCAAGTGCTCTATAGTACACCTTACAGAAAGCTAAATGCATCGTTAACCATTCCCCCTGCAAACGACTGAAGACAAGATCAGCAGGGTAATACCTATTAGAAACCTAGCCTGGGAAAGGGTTAATAACCACAGCTAATATTAGTCAGTATAATGAACCTGTATTACCTCTTATCTAGTGATATTTAGCATCTTGCATGAATAACATACATAGTTTCTAGAAATTCATTTTCATATACCAGGCATGGTGAGAGCAACAAACACTAGGGGACCTGACTAACTCAGATCTGTAGTGCTTGAATTTCGAGTGTTTGAAAGCATGCTTCCCTCCGGTAGATTTTCAAAATTAGATTTGTCTAAAATACAGTTTTCTGTAATCTACAAGTAACACTGATCATAACAAATGTGGGGGGTGGGACGTAGGTGACTGGTACTTGCTTGATATGCAGTCGATCTAGGATTGGTCTCCGTCGGTGGGCCCCATTGGGCTATTTATCGATCAAGCCAGTGCATCACAACTGGTATATCAAAGGTCATGGTATGTGCTATCCTGTCTGTGGGTTGGTGCATATAAAAGATCCCTTGCTACTAATGGACAAATGTAGCGGGTTTCCCCTCTAAGACTTATGTCTGAATTACTAAATGATCCGACAGTTAACTGTTGTCCTAATGATGTTGATTTACTAGTGTGCAGGATAACCAAGTGATTAATTCACCAATATTTTAAAGAATGTTCCCGATCAATTTGGAGCAAAGGACTAGATTGTTTTTACAAAATGCAGAAAGAATTCTCAAATATTAACCTACCAGTAGACATTTCATGTCAGTTATTTAATTCTCTTGTTGAACCTGTCCTTTTATATACCAGTGAGGTTTGGGGTGCCCAGTTCATATCATTAAAATCTTTGGAAACTTTCCTGCCAGAGAGTGCTTTTAAAATATTGTAAATCAACATTACAGGTTAACAGTCATATCCATAACTGGGCCTCTAGAGCTGAGCTAGGTTTATACCCACTCATGTTGTCTGTGGTAAAACAAATGTTACATTTTTACTCCCATATGCAAACTACGGACAACATTATTTTACAACATGCTTTCTCTAATGCACAATCCTTGAAAAGAAAATATTGGTTGGTTTCACAAACTATATTATTACATTGGTGAGTTGAATCAAAAATGAAGCATTGTCAATTATCCCATTCATCTTATAAATATAATTAAAACTAAGTATCACAATATTTAAAAAGAAAATCTCACAGCTCCAGCCAAAAGAGATGGATCCAGTAATAAGATGCGAACATACAAATTATATAAAGACAGTATTCAACTAGAGCCATATTTATTACACTGTATACATCCAGAATACCATAAAGTTTTTACTAAATTACGTCTCAGTGACCACAAATTAAAAATAGAGACTGGGCGCAATACAAAACCCTTCACTCCAGTGGAAGAACATTTATGTGACCACTGCAATGTAATTGAAGATGAATACCATCATATCACAATATGTAAGAAATATAATATTCAACGTGTCAAATTATATGCATATCTAACTTTCCATAATTACCTATTTACAAGTATGAGTATGCAAGAAAAATTTACATTTATTATGCAAAACCAAAATCTAGCCTGTGCTGGTGCGGTATGCAAATTTGTTCATGATTATACATGTATTACCCATAATTAGTCCTTATTTAGTCATTAGAATAGTATGATGTTTGTTTGTGTCTTGTTTGTGCTCATGTTTTGTATCCAGTTCTGTATGTGGAATGTCTATATTATGCAATAAAGTTATGCAATCTTTATCTTTTATTATCTACACAACACATGGCAAATAACACAGACCAGAAAAAAATAACTTCACACTGTCATCTGTTTCATATCATCACAGTAGGTTAGGGTTGATTTTTATTTCCAAATGTAATCAGATAATAATAACAATAATAATAATAATAACTTTATTTAATGAGGGTGAAAGGTTTAGCACAAGCTAATCTTCCACTAGGCCCTCAGCAATACATTGAAACACTGGAAAAGAAAATACATGTATACTAAGTACTGTACTATTATAATACATACATACATACGTGTACATATTGACTAGAGAAATCTTATATTGAACAGACATCTGTTAGTTGTGTAATACTGACACTAAAGTCTCAAAACATAATTATTATATAGTATAAATCATGTCTTGTGGTTTCACAGTTACAGTTCAAAATCTGACTGCTGGACCCTTTCAACTGGTGTATAGGACCAGCTACAAATTATGTATGCAAATTATAAAGAGAGTGAAAGTGGTGGTATGCAGTGTGTATACATGTATGTATGTATGTATGTGTGTATGTATGTGTTGGATGTGTATGTGTGTGTGTCTTGTACATAGTAACACTTTATTTATTTAAGGTGAGAAGGACTAAGGCTACCACAGCACTGATGTAGGAAGCAGGTGTGTGTGTGGGAGGGGGGGGGAGGGGGGGAAGGGGGCATGTGCCCCCACTTTTCAGATATTTTGCTTTATATTTGTTTTATAAGTGTAAAAGTATGTAAATATAAAGTAAATATAAAAGTGTGCCCCCCCCCCCCCCCCCGGCACCTTCCTATGCCACTGTGCAGTCATAAGATTGGCAAACAGACTGAAAATAAACTGGTGTGTGTGTGTGTGTGTGTGTGTGTGTGTGTGTGTGTGTGTGTGTGTGTGCATATATATGTCTGCTAAAATGACAGAAGACAAAGACATGGTTAGGAATCTCAATTCTATGGACACAGTATACTAAAGTAGTGTCGGAAAAAGAATAAAACTGATTTTCGTCAATTATTTCTTTCATATTAAAATGACAAGTAAATATTTTGTAAGTATCTATTTAATGATATTCTACCTAATTTAGCATTTACTTGTTTGGGCTAGAATGAGAAGTAGCACAATGGGCAGATCAATCCTAGACTGACTACATATCAGATTGGTGAAAAGATGTGGATATTCAAAAATGCTTTTCAAGTTATTTTAATCTTTTAAAAGTTAACTGGTTTTGAGGCCAGCATGTTTGTACTTATTATTGGCATGATTTTGGGCATAACATTTACTGCCTTGACTTTCGTGCAGTCTGAAGGTCTACCAGCATAAATATATAATCTAAATGTTAAAGGAGGGGACAATTAAGGCATTTGGCCTGGTAAGCATATCCAATGATATATAATGCACATTATTGCTTAATATCAACAAGTATAATCGTATAGTTAATTAATAATAACGTTAAATGTGACGGCTATTATATATAACGGGCGCAGTCATTTTGTACCATCCCAGTGAATATGTCCCCTGGTGAGCTGGTGGTTACGTAATACCTAACGTGTCACGTCAGGAATTAGTCTTCGAACTGAAGAAACAAAACATACCTGATTTTTGCGGATGCATCACAATGTTCTGTAATAATAGCCATCCCAGTAAGCCAGCAACAATTATATATTATTTTTCAATACAAAATAAACCACCATTGTCAAAGTGTTGAAATAACTGTGTTATGTTTTGTACATAAATTAACCCATGTACTGAAATAATAATCGGAGTGTTTTCTTGGTTAATTGGACTTTTCTTTCCGTGGCCTGTACCTACGGTTCCTGATTGGCAGGTGTATATTTAGACGGTTCCCAGACACTGTGTCTAGACACACTAAAAAGACGTGCCTCTTTTATTAAGATCACAGGGTATTGTGCGATAACCTCACAGATACCCCTCAAATCGTAATGGACATTATCAGCCGTCCTGCTTTATTACTGTAAGTAATTCTGTAAAACCCTTGATTAAGTAGACTTTCCCATCTAAAATCACAAAACTGACCAAACAAAAGTAAAGTTTGTTTTATTTAACGACCTCACTAGAGCACATTGATTTTTTATCTTATTATTGGCTATTGGACGTCAAACATATGGCCATTCTGACACTGTTTTTTTTTTAGAGGAAACCCACATAAGACTACTCTTTTATGACAGGCAGCAAGGGATCTTTTATTTGCGCTTCCCACAGGCAGGATAGCACAAACCATGGCCTTTGGTGAAACAATTATGAATCACTGGTCGGTGCAAGTGGTTTACACCTACCCATTGAGCCTTGCGGAACACTCACTCAGGGTTTGGAGTCGGTATCTGGATTAAAAATCCCATGCCTCAACTGGGATCCGAACCCAGTACCTACCAGCCTGTAGACCGATGGCCTAACCACAACGCCACAGTGGCTGCAAAACTGACCAATTACGTCATCCCAAAGAAAAGAAAAGTATCACTTGGGTATTGTGAGTGGTCGTTTTTGCTCGAACGTACCCTACCAATAGGTCTAATAATATGCATTTCTTTCTTTAGATATTTTTAAAAAGAAAAATACTATAACTGACATCACTTCGACCCAAGTTATACCACCAGACATCACAAAACAAAACGGCTGCCCCCAGTTAGCAGGAATAATCATGGTTTTTTATTAACTCTAAAATTTTCATTTGTTAAAGTGTCAGTATGTGTTGGTGTTCCAGATATGCATCTTTCCAACACATAAGGCTTGTAACAAAACATTTTAAAACATGACTAGGTTTATTGTAAAAGCAGAAATCATATTGACGTCATATAATAAACAGAACACAGATACCATATCAAAGCTACTGTTTTTCATTTCCCCCAAGGGCAAAGGACACATGTTCCAAATTAAAACCAACCTGCCCTTTTATTTCTCAATATCTATGGAAACCTGTAAATTTTATGTTCAACTTGCAGACTTTGAAATAAAGCAGCTTCGGGTTATATTGTCAAGAAGAAAGGACGATTGGTTTAACAACATGTCAACACATTTTTGACTACAGCTATTTCATGTCTAACATAAAACAGGTATGTGACCACATGGTGGTTATTCACATCAACACATTTTTAACTATGGGTATTTGATGTCTAACATACAGGTATGTGACCACATTATGCTTATTCGCATTTGGCTAATTGGTGTCTAGATAATGGATGGATGGAAACCACTCATGGCTAGCTTTGGGTCAGTAGAAAATTTCGCCAAATTATCAATCATACTTCAAAAACTGCAGAAACCCATTTATTTTCCAACAAAACATCATATTATTTCACAAAATTATTTCGCCAAATTAAAATAAAATTTGTCAAATGTTTTTAAAACTGGCAATTGGCAAATTTGGTGAGTGCCAGAGCTAGCCCTGCCACTGCTACCAAACAGCAGCAAGGGATCTTTTATTTAAATGGTCCCATTAACAGGTAATCACATATATAGGTATATATGCAATCTTTGATGGACCAGTCACTGGATGGCACTGAATAAGCCCAGAGAAAAACCCCAGGTTTCTTTACAACTTTACTTGCACTTAGAAATATGATTAACACACACAAATAATGTGAGGAGTTAAAAGTTAATGTTTGTTTTGTTTAACAACACCACTAGAGCACATTGCTTTACTAAGGAAGGAAATGTTTTATTTAACGATGCACTCAACACATTTTATTTACAGATATATGGCGTCAGACATATGGTTAAGGACCACACAGATATTAAAAGAGGAAACCCGCTGTCGCCACTTCATGAGCTACTCTTTTTGATTAGCAGCAAGGGATTTTTTATATGCACCATCCCACAGACAGGATAACACATACCACAGTCTTTGATATACCAGTCATGGTGCACTGGCTGGAGCGACAAATAGCCCAATGGGCCCACTTGATTTATTAATCATTGGCTATTGGATATCAAACATTTGGAAATTTTGACAAATTGTCCTAGACAGCAAACCAGCTACGTTATTTTCCATTAGTAGCAAGGGATCTTTTATATATACTATTCTACGACCTTTGATATACCAGTTGTGGTTCAATGGCTGGAGCGAGAAATAGTCTAATGGGTCTCCAGATGATGATTGATCCTAGATCGACCGTGCATAGAGCGAGCGCTTTACCACTGGGCTACGTCCCACACTCAAATAATGTGAGGAAACCCACTGCCACCACTTCACAGGATACTCTTTTTTTCAATCAGCAGTAAAGGATCTTTTATATGCACTACCCTACAGATAGGATAATTAATACAAACCCAGCCACTTGGTGAGCAATGGCTAGAATGAGAAACAGCCAAATGGACCAACCAATGGGGTTCAATCCTAGATCGATTGTGTATCAGACAAACACTTGCTACTGGCCCAGTAGTAAAGTGTTCGTTTGATGCGCAGTCGGTCTAGGATCGATCCCCATAGGTGAACCCATTGGGCTATTTCTCATTCCAGCCAGTGCTCTACAACTGGTGTAACAAAGGCCATGGTATGTACTATCTTGTCTGTGGGATGGTGCATATAAAAGATCTCTTGCTGCTAATGAAGCCTATGAAGTGGCAACAGCAGGTTTCCTCTCAATATTTGTATGATCTGACGCCATATAACAATAAATAAAGTGTGTTGAATGTGTCGTTAAATAAAACATTTCCCAGGGCTTCTAGATTATGGCAGTGATTTCAATGTTGGGCTAGTAAATAACTACTATTGCCATGCCCGACGGCTAGTGAATATTTTTGGGTCAGATGTTGCAATTAAATCTATTTTATAAATATGAAAAATCCTGCCCCCCCCCCCCCCCCCAACCCCTCACCGTTACTGTTTTTAAGCTCTATCTCCCTCTTTAGGTGACATATCTGATTATTACTATTATTTAATAAACTTGTATTAACTTAAAGTAAAGTAGGGCTAGTGAATTTTCAATCGTGGCTAGTAATTTTTTTAAATCACTGATCCCATGGCTAGTGGATTTTATAAATATTCTAGAAGCCCTGCATTTCCTTCCTTTACCACTGGGCTACATCTCGCCTCAAAAACAAATGGGTCCTGTAAAGACAATCCATACTATGAGCCACTGTACCTTAGGCGAGCCAGAGTTTCAGAAATGTCTATTGATATTATTTCAATTAAAAGTAAAAGCTCTTGTTGTCAATCACTACATACATATATATTCTGAAAACCTAGCAGGTCACATTTTGTGTGTTGGAGGCTGCAAACTTGCTTTCCAAACTTGTAACAATGTTTACTAATGCACAATACAAATACATCCAGAGTTTTAAATTAAATAGTGTTTTCACTATAATTAACTTCTTTACTGCATCTCAAAACTGACAGTGGGTAGACAGAAAATTTTACTCGAAATGGACAATAATATGCTTTCTGATAATCTACTTCACAAGAAGTTTTTGCTTTAGAACTATCTTATGTTAGACAGCATTACAGATACATTGTATATCGAGAATTCCTCATGTTCAAGAAAGAAATTTTTATTATTTAATGACGCACTCAACACATTTTATTTACAGTTATATGGCGTCAGACATATGGTTAAGGACCACACAGATTTTGAGAGGAAACCTGTTGTCGCCACTTCATGGGCTACTCTTTCCGATTAGCAGCAAGGGACATTTTATTTGCACTTCCCACAGGCAGGATAGCACAAACCATGGCCTTTGTTGAACCAGTTATGGATCACTGGTCGGTGCAAGTGGTTTACACCTACCCACTGAGCCTTGTGGAGCACTCACTCAGGGTTTGGAGTCGGTATCTGGATTTAAAATCCCATGCCTCGACTGGAATCCAAACCCAATACCTACCAGCCTGTTGGCCGATGGCCTAACCACGACACCACCGAGGCCGGTCCTCCTCATGTTCAAGAGCGATAATATAAATCATAAACATTGCTGTTTAAAAAGTAACACTACAAGACTTAAGTCTAATTAGTAGTCTAATTCTAAGACCACTCTTTTCAACTGCTTCTCATTTTCTTGCATTTGCTTCTGGACAGCTTAAAACTTGAGAACTGAAGGAAAGATTGCTTCCCACTCCACAAAATAAATTTCAAGCCTTGTTATGACAAGTAATCTGTGTTTAATAGTGAACGGATACACTTTTGTATGACCCTCACAAATTAGCCACTATATTCAAAGAACAATATGTCACAGGGGGAGAGAGATAGAGATAGAGATAGAGATAGAGAGAGAGAGAGAGAGAGAGAGAGAGAGAGAGAGAGGAGAGAGGGAGGGAGGGAGGGGAGAGGGAGAGGGAGAGAGAGGGGAGAGAGAGAGAGAGAGAGAGAGAGAGAGAGAGAGAGGGAGAGAGAGAGGTCCGGGACAGAGAGAGGAATAATTAATTTAATAAAGAGTTAGAGGATGAGAGAGAGAGGAGACCTTTCCAATGTGACCCCAGATACAGGCCTCAAATTCTGAGAGAGAGAGAGAGACAGAGACTGAGAGAGAGTGAGTACCCTTTTAACCAATATAAGCCTGTCCTGGGCATATACCACTATCTGGACTGTTTTGGGTGAAAGAGGTCTAACATCCCACTGGGCCCAATCTCAGGATAGCCAGTGATCTGGGCCGGGACAGAATTCAAGATGGAGAATTTTGAATAATTAATTACTGCAAAAAGTAAAGTTATGTCATAGGATGATAATAAAAACAACACTGCCTGGAGAACAAGAACTGGAAGTACCTTTTCCAAGTGACCCCATCGTATACAGGCCAATACAGCTTGAACTGATCAAATTCTGGTTTATTTTCATACTAAATTTCAGAGGGCAAGGCCATTTGGCCTAGACCAATGAGGCAATACCTTAATCATGCCTAAACTGACTAGAACAAAACATAAAACACATATATAAGTTTGTTCAGACTGAGGACAGGACACTACAGAAACTTGGCACATCTAAGAAAAATCACTCTGTTTCAAACCTTTCATTTGGATAACTTAAAGAAGAGACTTTTAAAACAGTGCCTTATACTCCAATTAAGCTACTTTCATAGCACTGAAAAAATCCATTCTTGGCACATACCTCAGTTCTACTAAATGGATAATCTGGAATAAAATATAAAGTACTGCCTGTCCAGGACAAAAATATGTGAGTTAAAAACTAGTTGTTCCTTTAGTTTTCTATCCAAATGAAAAAATGTGAGAAGAGTAAAGTAGTGGAATTTAAAAGAACTCTAGATGTTTTTCACAAGTTATATTTGTTTAGGTGATATAACAATACATGGCTTGAAACTGTAAACTATGGCCTCTATTTTTCTTTAAAAATTGCAGGTCAAGTAAAATGTCCTGCTAAAAATAAAAATGGCCTGCTGAAAATAAGACAGCATGTACACTGTGATAGGATGATTTAAGATTGTGTTTGAAAAATTAGGGCCTCTGACATGTATATTTAGAGCACCATGGCATCAAAAAACCAGTTTAACGCAGAGCCTTTTTAACGATTGTAATTACATATCAAATATATATTTCTACATAAAATATTAGTGGCTGCATATTAAACATGTTTCTGATTGTTCTAATATTTTTACTAGGTTAAATTTCATTTTATTTCCTAAATTATTATTATTTTTTGCACGTATGAAATTACTTGAAAACAGAATCCTGTTTGGGCTCCTTACAAATATTAAGACGATCAGAAACACATTGAATGTAGAGACACTGATATTCTAAACAAGAAAATATATTTAATATGTAAGTTTAATTGTAGAAATATTTTATTAGTCGGAAACATCTTACAATGGAGCAAACTCAGGAATGTCCCTTTAATGGATCTGCTTTGGTATAACTTTCATGATCAGAATGTTATAAAATAACATTCAAATTCAAGAAAAAGAGGGAGATAACTCCAATGGGCTTATAATATACTTTATATTTAAAATTAAGAATTATCTCCCATATACTATACAGGGAACATTTTGTTGTGTATCACTGACCTCAGTGGTGTTGTGGTTAAGCCATCAGACATAAGGCTGGTAGGTACAGGGTTCACAGCCTGGTACCGGCTCCAACCCAGAGCGAGTTTTATCGACTCAATGGGTAGGTGTAATAACACTACACCTTCTTCTCTCGCACTAACCGCTACAGTGCTCTACAAAGCGAGTAAAATACTCACCATGATGACTAAAAAATTTTTTACTTTATTCAAGAATAAACATATTAAGGGAGGTAATACTATGTTATGATGTTATCTCCCTTAACTTGAATTTCAAGCGTTTGCAAATAATTCGGCCCCAGTTCAGTTTTGGACCAAGTTGGTCCTGTCCCATTTTGAACCCGGTTTTATTTATGTATTAAAATGAGATTGTTGAGTCACTATGTGTCTTTACTTGTCTGTTTGAAACATAAAGGTTAATTATTTCAAATGTTTGACTTATATATGTGTTATGCTGCACTCCAATCGTCTCCTGCTTATTGTGATAACGGGTCCTTCCATGATAATGACTTCTCCAGTCGTGAATGTCGTTTTAACGATGTCGGAAGTCATGTTCACCAGTGGAGGATGAAAACATGTTTCTATTTTCATGACTCGACTTTAGATGGCTTTAAAGACATAACTATTTACAAAACAGTATTTATGGATTTACAAGGCAGTATGTGATGAAAATAAATATTATTTAAACCAAAAATAAGGTAGTCAATTAGTAACTACTAGTACTAGTAGTAACACATTGAAGCCTGGTAGATATTATCACAATGCTTTTATTTAACTTTTAATGAGTACTGCAATTTAAATGCATATCTTAGCAGTGCCATTAAAATAGTAATTCGCTTAATTTCGTTTAATAAAATTATTGGGTATTTGCTAATGACTGTTTTGGTGGAACCGGACACAAACAGTAACTATTTAACAACTAAGAATTACCCCTTCACGAGTTCATTCGAATGCAGTCCTAATAACAATTACGACATTAGTAATGTGCCGTAAAATGGCACTAAAAGCACCTGGTTTACATTTTATCATTTCGGAAAAAAAAAAGAATACAGATGAATCAATTTAATTACAAGTATATATTAGCTGGCTGCTAAATATAAGTGGTTGGTGACTAAAATATTATACTTTACTGACCAGGAAACAGAAAATTTGAACTTGCTTTGTAGAGCACTGAAGTAACAACTAACTAACGTATACGTAACTAACTATCAGTATTCACATCATGTGTTAGCGATGGGTGTTGGTAAAATGCGGACTGGACCAGAATGCTTGAATTTTTTTTTTAATAAAGTGTTCGTCAACTGTTTTTAAAACATATATTTGTTAATGTAGTGGCCTTAAAAACGGAAACTGACAGACTGCACATGCACAGTACAATACATTTTGCACATGCATGCGCCTGAACACAGTTAGAAATATTGCACTCTTTCCTGTTTACTGGAGGGCGCTTCACTTTTGTTTGCTAGAATGGATTTGTTTTATGTCCACATTGTTGATTTTTTACCATAACTGATTGCTATCTGTTTTGTTTTACATATTGTAGATGAAAAATGTAAAATAATAATTCCGTAAATATCGTATTCATGTTTTTGTCGTTAGGTGAAATCAGTTTGGGACATCGATGGTACCCAAGATTTCGAAATATTGTCCCCTGTTAATGCATGGTCAGTCTAGGATCTATCCCTATCGGTAGGCCTATTGGGCTATTTAGTGGATAATATTACTGTGTTTCGTTGTTAACTATAAGGATTTATCACAAAATTTGGATTTAGGGATGAGATGAGGTAGAGTCCCTAAATCCAAACATTTTGTGATAAATCCTTATAGTTAACAAAGAAACACTGTGATATTATCCCTATTCTAATACTACACCTATTAAAGAAATCATACAAATATTTTAAAAAATTTTTTATTTATTCTCCTTACTTACTTACGATAGTCAATGAAAACGCTTGTAGTAAGTAAAAGTATGACATAAATTTTTTTTCGTTCTCTTCACATGACGTCACTGATTTAGGAGCGAACCAAATGACAAATTTATCAGCGTTGTAGTCTGTGTTTTGACCATGATTTATTGTAATACAGGATACACTAAAAGAAACATTTTTGTTGGCTGCTAATTTCTGTGACTTTACATTTGTGAGCGGTGTTTCAACCTCATATTGAATTATTTCAAGGAATTCGCCTGGTTTAATTTTGTACAAAAACCATGTTGATGGGGTAGGTCTATAAGTTTATAACTTGATAACATATTTTCACTTAAAGTTTATATAAATACATAAAATAATATGCATTTACTAAGGGGCAAGTATTATTTTCAAGTTTTTTAGAATTGTGCGATATTTTAAAGCAGTTAATGTTGTTTAAAATTGTGTTTAAAAAATCAAGTCATTTCCATCTTGTCTTCTTTATTAATTTTATTGTATAATTTTACTGATATAATTATTTCTGATGAACCTGCTTGCACCCTTTTGAAAACATAAAGGGGCAGGTTTGAAAATTAGCATGAAAACCATGGTCGCCAGCAGGGCCAGTTGACAAAAAATCTTACTGGCCCTTCTAAAATTTAACTAGCCCTCCAATTTAACTGCACAGCGAAACTAGAATTGTCTTTGTTATAATAATAACCATGTATATAGTCTGTTTGCATCAAAAGGAAAACGATGAATTGACAGGTAACTTCATAATAAATAAAGTTAAAATTCATATTAAAAACATATTAAGTTTTAAACCCATACCAACCCAAATAACATTTTTGTAAAAAGAAATCCATTATAAAAAATGTTTAAATGTTTCTTTACAAATTACCATTAAATGAATATAATAGAATGAATGAATGTTTAACGACACCCCAGCACAAAAAATGCATCGGCTATTGGGTGTCAAACTAACCATTAAATGATACAGATTAAATATAATTTTTAATACAGGTGTAAAGAAAAATGCTAGAATAGTCAATGTATGCAGCTTCACTTGCATTATCTCTGAAGTAATCGATAATGCAGTACAAAGAGACTGAAATCTTAAAAGATAGAACTTTGCGTTTTAGTAAATTACTATACAAGTGGCAGTCCTCTTCATGACAATGTAAGAGGGATGAACTCTTCAGTAAAGGATTTCTTCAGAAGTGGCTGTCCTCCTACAGACAAGGCACTAGATAACGATTGATGAAATCATCTACTATTTTGCCATTCGACTCTGCATTGTGCAGAGATACGGCCCTGATCTGGTATTATGGTTCTGACATTCAGATTACCTTGGATGTGCCATCAATTGCCGTAAAACCTGTATCAGAATTTTTTTTAACCTATGCAGTTTTATAGATATTTTTTAATTATTATTTACACTGAAAACAGTTATTTCAGATGGTATGGGTTTACAATTTAATAGATTGATATGTTTTTATATGAATTTTATATTTACTGGAAAATGTCATTGTTAGTGTGAGTTAATTTTCAACCTTGGGTGGGTGGGTGCAAGTTCATTGCTGCTAACGAAGTGTTAAAAGTTACAATGGCACAACATAATAACAAAATAGTAACAATAACATCATTTTCATCTGAAGTTAGTAATCCTGTTAAAAATTATTTATATCGACGTTTAAATATAAACACCACACATGACGCTAAGTGAGAATATATTGAACGAGTTCTCAAAATTTTGTTATCGTGATAAATCCTGGTTGCCCATGACAGCATACATCTACCGTCGCATTTATCATGAAAATTAACCTATGGAAAAAAGGCTTATATGAAAGTTGTATTAGAATTCTTGTTTCACCCACTGCACCACGACTGGTTTATCAAAGGCCATCAGGCATCAAAATAAGCATTGTCTGGTAACCCATTTACAGGTTACCACAAAATATAGCCTGGTAACCTATAGGTTAGGCCGAAAAAATTTTTTTTACTTGTTTCCTATTACATACTGGAAAAAATATAGGGTAGGTAGGTAGGAAAAACATTTTATTTTGGAAAATAATTTTCTTTATGAATATTAAATAAAAGTGTTGACTACCGGTATCCAAAATAACCTCTGCATGTATAGAAATGCATTATGCAAACCAACAATACCATTCATCACAGTGTTTTCCCTAGAAATGAAGTAAGGCATGGTAAAGTGATGTTTTGGGGGCATATTTTATGTGCAGTTTTAAATATAAGGGCTTTTTTTTTTATGGATCACTGGTCCATTATACAATTTTCAAAAGGACAAAAACCCAGTACGTATGCCCATTTTTATTTTCTATATCTATTTTTTATTTTCATAAACTTAATTGAAAAAAGGAAATATGTAGTACTATCCACATAGGTGTGTTTAAAGGCTTCTTTTTACATGGCAACTTATAAATTTATAAAAGGCAAGGCATTTTGATTTTGAGGGCAACATGGTGCTAACCTATCTGTGGGAGAGTACATACAAAAGACTCCTTGCTGTTTAATAATAGGCAGGTTTACTCTCATACTAACACTTAACTTCTGTACTGGTCCAGGACAGACTTGTTTGAACCGTAATTGGATAGAAACCAGTAAATAAGTTATAACAATTTCTTTTAATAAAAACTGACAAGAAGGGTTCTATATTAACAATAACATTTAAAAAAAAATGTTATGAATATTATCTTTCCTAGTGTGTATAAGAAATGGTAGACTTACCAATTTTATAATTTGCAATGTTAGTTTTATTCTGAATGCATCCAGTATTGAAGTACACACTTGGTTTGAAGCAATCAATTGGTCCAATGAATAGAAATGCAGTACAAATGCTCAGGATGCTCAAACGAATGTTGAAAAGTAAAGTTTGTTTTATTTAACGACGCCACTAGAGCACATTGATTTTTATCTTTAATATCATCGGCTATTGGACGTCAAACACATGGTCATTCTAACACTGTTTTTAGAGGAAACCCGCAAAGTTCCCAGTGACCACTTACAAAAAATAACAAAACGCATCGAGATCTTACTGATATATTTAATCATTTGATTTGGCAGTAAACTCCATCAGTATCGGTAAACATTCCCTCCCCTAGTTTATCAGAAGGTCACTAAATTTCTATAAGGCCAGTTTGTCGCTGGAGTAAATAATTAAATATAGTTATAGTTATTATTATTATTATTAATCGGAACACCTCGCTACGCTAGATGTAGAGTAAATCGGAAAAGATCGCATATATTCGTGAAAACAATTTTCCGACTCATTGCCCGATATCTCACGAAGGTTACCGAACTTCAATTTGAAGGGAAGTAACTCCATCAATCAATTGTTAGAAGAAAACATTTTGTGGCTAATGGGTCGCCAATAAAACTAAATTTGCGACAGTAAAACCACCGATATACGTCCGCAAATCGGAAAACACAGTAGGGTTATCCCCTAAATGACACCAAATTAGTGCTTGTGATAGTTTTGGAATGTTGTTGTAGAAATCGTTGTTATATTAAAAAAATATTTTTGGATATACAAAAAATTTTTTAGGGTCGGCAGGTTCAAATTAGGGTCGGTCGGGTAACCGGAAATAACCAATATTTTATAATACGCCTTACCACAACTATATGAAAGTTTTAACTGCATGAATTCCTGTTACTATTACTTTTAACGTGGACATTCTAAAATTGTATCGGTGTGCACGAACATCCGTACGAGAAATGAAATCTGGAAGTAAATTTATCTAGTGGGCACTGCTTAAACACGGTTTGCCAAGATTGCTTGCAATTGCACAAGTGTGCACAAACACTGGTGCAATTTCGTACGAGAAAACTAAACGTGGAAGTAAATTCATCTAGTGGACACTGCTTAAACGCGGAATGACTATAATTGCTTGCAATTGCACAAGTGCATGCGAACATAGATACAATTCCTACGAGAAAATGAAACGCGGAATTCCAGAATGCATTGCCTGGTTTACGATCGGAAATGAAACTACTGTTATAATCACCAGTTTAATTAATATATATATATATATATATATACACACTGGTGGCACCTAAGTCTGCGCACCTAAGCATTTGTGTTATATTTTAAAGTTAAAATATTTCTTTAAAAATATTTGTTTCACCGCCACAGTACAATGGAACAATAAACGTGTTACAACTAAAGTTATTTTAATTTTAATGTTTTTTAAACTCCAAGTAATGAGCACATTTTTTGTGGGACCTCCCTGCCTTTACTGGCCTGCACATAAGTCTGTGCAGCAAACATTAAAACTACCACTTCTGTCGGTAATGTTTACATAAAACAGCAACAAATAATGGTTCCGATTTTTTATAAGTTCTAAATAACAAACACTTCCTGTTATAGTCTGTTTCAGAAACATTTAGATTGTGCAAATAAGATAAATATAAATGGTGTCCCATGCTCCTTAGTTTGGACAACACAAAATGACAATATAAAAAAAAGCCAATGTAAAAATATTTTATCATTATTCAAGAAAAATTGTCTGTTATTAACTGTGTAAATGAGCACAAATAGTGTTTGTTAGATACATAGGACAATCAATGATAATTTTGAAACAGACTATAGCTAAACTAGGCCATGCTGTAAGTGCAATCTTCAAAGTCCGTGTGCAGCCATTTTGCATTGTGTCACTCGGAGGGAAATTCAAAGTATGCTTGGATGTTTACGTTAACAGATTAAATAAGATGTCCATTTCATTTATGGATTCATAAATTACAATAAGATATGTATTGAAGCTTCTATGTAAATTTATGTAAGTTGATCATTACAACGTTGACAGACACGTGATGACAGGTGATAGAAAAACACGTTGATCGAGGCTGGCAAAAGTATACTTTTAGTGCATTAATTCAGAGGGGTTTTTTCAATTAAAAGTGTTATCGACCAGTTTTTTACACATATAAATCACATCAACATTTATTAAAACATCCATTCCTGCCAGATCTGTTTTAAGAATAAAGAAATAATTTTGAGTAAAAAGAGTTATGAGTATCTACAAACTATCACAAATAAAACGAAATAAACCTCCACCGTATTTGATTTTCAAACAATGGTTAATCAGCTACATAACCTTAATGCTGATAATGCATCTTCGGCTAACTCTTTTGTGGGGACGAACTGGTTATGCATGTAGGGGCGAACTGACATCCTATTTCAGGGCTAGCCCTGGGTTCCAATTTGCATTGGCCTAAAAATTTGCCAATCGTTAAATTCTTTCACCAATTTGAAAATGTTTTCGCCAAATATATACTCTTCAAAAAAAGAAACGCAAAAGGGTACAAATGGGTTATAACTCCGATTTTATGTTTCCTATCGGTTCATGCTTTGTGAATATAAGGTCATTGCATGTCCCAAACACATTCCCACGGTTACATTCAATAAAACGCAGCTACTGTACAATAAAGTTCCAAAATGTGAATATTCGCAAAAACGCAGCCACGTGCAAACCATGTCACCACTGCACGTGCGTTGTCTGCACGTGCAACATGAACACCGACAGTATAAAAGTGCAGGGTGTTCGCTTGCCTGGCCTCTGTATCTGGCCGACAGTTGACAATCCAGGACATGCCACGTCTCAGTGAACCGCAGAGAAACAATGCCATCGGCCGACTAGACGCAGGCGAATCCAGAACGGCCATTGCCAGGACATTCCATGTGTCCCCAAGCACCATCTCCAGACTGTGGGACCGTTACCAGCAACATGGATCAACACGTGACCTCCCTAGATCCGGTCGACCACGGGTCACTATCCACGGGCAGGACCGTTACATCCGGGTACGCCACCTTCGGGAATGATTGACTACTGCCACCTCCACAGCCGCAGAAATACCAGGTTTACGCAGGATATCCGACCAGACCGTACGGAACCGCCTACGTGAGGTAGGAATTCGTGCCAGACGTCCAGTTCGAGGTGTCATCTTAACACCACAACACCGTCGACTCCGACTGCAGTGGTGCCAGATTCATCGACAATGGCCTCAACTGCGATGGAGACAGGTGTGGTTCAGTGACGAGTCCCGATTTCTGCTCCGACGTCATGATGGAAGATGTCGCGTGTATAGGTGTCGTGGTGAACGTTATGCGGCAAACTGCGTGCAGGAAGTGGACAGATTCGGCGGGGGTAGTGTCATGGTGTGGGCAGCCATCTCACACACTGGCAGAACTGACCTGGTCCACGTGCAGGGCAACCTGAATGCACAGGGCTACATTGACCAGATCCTCCGGCCACACATCGTTCCAGTTATGGCCAACGCCAACGCAGTGTTCCAACATGACAACGCCAAGCCTCACACAGCACGTCTCACAACGGCTTTCCTACAGAACAACAACATTAATGTCCTTCCTTGGCCATCGATATCACCGGATTTGAACCCAATTGAGCATCTATGGGACGAGTTGGACCGACGCCTCCGACAGCGACAACCACAGCCCCAGACCCCGCCCGAGCTGGCAGCAGCCTTGCAGGCCGAGTGGGCCACCATCCCCCGGGACGTCATCCGTACTCTGGTTGCTTCAATGGGCAGGCGGTGCCAGGCAGTTGTCAACACACGCGGAGGCCACACCTGGTATTGACTCCAGATGACCTTGACCTTGGTGGTGTGTCCTATCACTTACTCACAATGGACTAGAGTGAATTGTGAACAATCCTGCAACATTTGGTAATTATAGGACTCACCATTCAATAATTAAATCAATTCTCCAAATGTTACGACAATGTGGTTTTGCGTTTCTTCTTTTGAAGAGTATATTTTGACATTTTGACCAAATAAAAAAAGAAATTATATGTCAAGTATTAATGTATAATAATTAAGATATACATATTCTTAATTGTACATTCTGCATTACAGGTTCTTTCAATCACTATCTAATAGTGGAATGCACAGATGAAGTCAGAGCGACATATTCAGAATAAAAAAAATGAAAAAAATTTGTGTACTGGGTATATATTTAATCACAACAAAACACATTTTTACAGCACAAATTATAATCTGAAAAATAGTTGTCTACACACAACAAATGACATAAACTATATTTAAATACAACAAAACAAAAAACATCAGTATTAATAGAGCACATTATCTGTGAAGTATAGCACTGTATATATCAGAAAATACATCACTGTATCAACTTTAAACACAACCAACTTAGTTAGCCATGCAACTGGAATATATAAATACAAAAATACATCAATACTGATAAAGTACAGTATTTGTGAAATTTCCAGCTTTGTTGAAATTTTCTGTTTTCAGTAGGCCTATTAATTTTTATATTTGGTGTTTCAATCACTGGGGTGTCTACATTTTCTTTGGATGATGAAGCTAAATTTGGACAGGACCCAACAAACCCAAATGATGATAACTTTGGTACTTTGGCACCACTTTCATTCCGATCATTAATTTTTCGTTTCCCCATAATTTAGACGCATTTAGTGTGAAATGTGAATAAAAATATTGTTCATGTCGTTTATATACGTAACACGTCTAATAAGTTCTTCATGTCAAATATGGCCTCCTAAACTGGTAGCCAGTAGTTATTTTAGCACAAGAAATATATTAATTAATTTTCTTTTGAAAGCAAAGATAACATAAATCATAAGTTCTAATCACCGATTTATTTGTTTGGTGTATAGACAGTGGTAATCAGTTCGGATCAACACAGTGATAACACTGCCAGCAACTGGCCGTATTTACAATCTGACCAATTGTTTAACTAATTACTTGTACGCTTTGATGTTAAACACTATTGTTCTTTTTGTTTTTTGTCTTACTCATTGTAGACAGTCAATAAAATATAAATAAACACAAAGAACGCATCTTTTACATGTTTATTGCAAACAAAACACCGGCATCTATTGCAATCCGAAAATAGGTAGAAAGCGACAACTTGCTCCGAGCATTCTATTTCTAACAGTGAGGCTTATTAGGATAAAGTTTATTAATAAATATAGCACAAACAATTTGCTGACCAAGTGTATTTGAAATAATATTTATATACAATTTATACCAGTAACATTAAAGATAGTTGAATTATATTTGTAGAACGGTGGAACGCATGTGTACATTTTCTACTTGCACCCCCACATTCTAGAAATGAACTGGGCTGTGCGACCTAACCTACATTAAACGAAAGCTTTCTGAGGTAAAAGAAAACTTTAGATATTATTTTGGGTAAAACACATTTTATATAATAATCTAATATTTTATCATTAAAATCTTTAACTGTGTATTCTAATTTTGAGTATTAGATCGATATTCACTTGTTTCCGAAAATAGAGTGAAAACCAGCCATGCGTGCTCAAATTTGGTACGAACCGGAACACTAAACAAAATGGGTTGAAAGTTATAAACAAAAAATTATACGGTAAAAGAAAGTCTTTCGCCAATTTTTTATTTTTTTTTGGCTTTGGCGAACGACAGCACGAGTCCTGCTATTTGGGGGCAAACTGGCATGGGGCGAAACGTCTGGTACCCAATGAAACACTGTTTTCGAATGTTCTTACATGTGGTAAACTCTTGGTAACCTGAACGACCGTTCTCGACTTATTTCGATGCCTGGGCCATGGTATGTGCTATCCCGTCTGTAGAATAGTGCATATAAAAGTTCCCTTGATAATAATGTAAAAAGGAAGGACATTCCTTTGGCATGGTCACGTATAAAGAACATTATAAATACTCATCAATAATGATCATAAATAGAGTTAGGGTTAGTGACAGTGCCAAATGAAAGTCCTTCCTGTCCTTAAAACTTTATATTGGACTACGTAACTGGCATCTTCATAAATCAAGGCTAATATTCGTTCCTCGTATTCAGCCTTGATACATGTAGTCAAGAAATCGTGCCACAAAATGCTTCAATTTCATTGGATGCGATGAGATCTGATTGCAACGAATCGCAACGCTCCTTATAGATTCCTGTGTTATTGTAAACAAAGATGGCAGCGTCAGCGTCCAGTGGTTAATTTTTGATATTGCTTTCAAGATTGTCACATGTTACCGATGCTGTGATTGGTCAGCGATGTCATCGTGTAAGGGACATAATCAGTGTTACAAATTTTCTTCCAATAGAGGGCGCTATAGTGGATATCAGTAATCTTGACGAATCATAGTCACTTCGTACCCAAGTCATATCGTACCATCCATTTCGTACCATGCTGCCTGGTCATTTCGTACCCTAGTCATTTCGTACCTTGGTCATTTCGTACCATTGCAAAAAGTCATTTCGTACCCAAGTCATTTCGTACCCTAGTCATTTCATACCATTGTGAAAAGTCATTTCATACCCCAGTCATTTCGTACCCTAGTCATTTCATTCCAATACATAGAAAACGAATTGACTTTTCAGTTATGGTACGAAAACGAATTGACTATAGCATAAAAGCAGTGGGTTTTGTCTTAAAACTTTATTTTGACAGTTTGAAAACCAGAACACGTTATTGTGCAGCATATCGTTATTGATACCCATAATACCTGTCAACTGTTATTTCCATTTTACCTGACAAGAGCCATATATGATATTTACTACTAACTGCCAACTTCGATTTTGTGTGAAATGGCTCCAGATAATTAGTCAAAAACAACAAAACAATATAATGGACCAACAAAATATTATTTATTTATTAGGTCTTCTTTTCAAACTTGCTTATTTGCATCTTATTTGTTTAAGAAATAAACAATAACAGCCATTAAAACATTAACTACATTACTGATTGCCAAGTTAGGCAATTGCTAATGTTTATACAAAGTGGCAATAATTTTTAGTCTTTTGCTGATAAAATATCCCTTAAATTAACCACAAATTTGTAATTTAATGTTATTTTGTAAAAGACATTACCGGGGTGATTGTTATAAATTGTTATACCATGGTACGATATGACTTTCAGTTATGGTACGAAATAACCAAGGTACGAAATGACTAGGGTATGAAATGACTTTTTGCAATGGTACGAAATGACCATGGTACGAAATGACCAAGGTACGAAATGACCAAGGTACGAAATGACCAAGGTACGAAATTACTTTTTGCAATGGTACGAAATGACCAAGGTATGAAATGAACTGGGTACGAAATGACCAAATTAGGTACGAAATGACTATGGTACGAAATGACCATCGTACGAAGTGACTAGCAACCATCTTGACTACATGTATCAAGGCTGAATACGAGGAACGAATATTAGCCTTGATTTATGAAGATGCGTGACTGGGTGCAAACACCATATGATTACACTTTCGATATTAAAAAATTTATGAGTTATTTATGAAAAGATTATGTTTGTGATCGATTAATTTGTCGTTGTTTATTGCACATAAAATGTTAATTTGCTAAATAATTGCGTGACTGCTGACTTTTATTGGGGTTCAATTAAAATAAAATGAACTTACACTCTTATGACAGCAACAACACTTCTTCCTATCTCACAAGTCTCGTAGTTACGTACTTCCCGCGGAAATGACATAGCACATTAGTGCACGACCTGATTATTTCAACTTTGACCTTTGACCAGTCGGTGGCTGTTCTATTATATAAGTACCATCCCTAATCAAAATTTCTCTGCGCAAAGATATGTTACTGTAAGAAATAACCAAGAATCTGATTTTTGTTATAGTCATTCTAAAAGGATTATCAGTACCCATATCTTGTGAAGCCACACGCTGACTGAAGTTATTATATGTACTGATTTTAAAACATACCATCATAATACGGGGTTCCTCTTTTGTGACAAGTGGCTCTTCCATTGTCCGCCATCGTCTGGATTGATGGTGTGAGAAGTTGGAAGTTGGAGAACAGTAAGTATTTCAGGCCGTATGATATTTGATGAGCAAATTCCATTTATATTATACTGTAGGAATATTATACGCATGTCCTAAATCATCATATGGTAATATAGGAGTTGGGGCATAACAAATATAGAACTTTGATAAAAATTACCAAGATAAACGTAAGTTTTAGAACTTTGTTAAGTTTTGTTTGCAAGTTTGTGTAACGTCCCCACCAAAAGTTTGTTAGTTAATGCATGTACCTGTTAGTGATGTACATTTTATATGTTTATATTTGAGTTAATAATAATAGATAAAAAAATAGATAAGAAATTTTAGATTGTACATTACCAGTTTAATATTTATTTTTTAAGTGTACAGAAAAGCACCACTAACAGACAACAATAAAGTTTGTTTTGTTTAACGACACCACTAGAGCACATTAATTAATTATTGGATATTAAACATTTGGTAATTCTGACTCGTAGTCAACAGAGGAAACCCGCAACATTTTCCCTAGGCAAGGAATCTTTTATATGCACTTTCCCACAGACATGAAAGTACATGTATACCATAACTTTTGACCAGTTGTGGGGCACTGGTTGGAACAAGAAACAACCCATTTTTGGATGAATATGAGGCAAGCACAAGCAGTTGTATATTTAGAGAAGCCTGAGTATATGTTACATACAGATGCATGTGTATGAATTTTAGCAGGGATGGGGGGGGGGGGGGGGGGGGGGGGGGGTCCTAGACCAAAGTAGGGGGGGGGGCAATTCATGCTCCCCCAGAAAATATATTGAAAGAAAAGTGCTTCAGCAGGGAGGGGTTCAAACACTGAAACCCTCTCCTTGCTTACACACCTGGTTATATACTTAATGGTAAATGAATCATGATTAAAATACATTTTTACTATATCATGTCACTGACTCTTTCTCAAAGATTACTTGAATGCTTAAACCACTTCTTAACCTTTCTAAAAAACAATGTCCTCAGTAATTTTGAAGGTATTCTACCTAAGAATATTTTGTGTATTGAATTTTACCCTCTGCAGAAGTCCCTGTTGATTATACAAATTACATGTATGTGTCTGCAGTGTTCGAAATAAGCACTTATGCGTTTGTCATGACAAGTGATAATCTGCTGGGACAAGCAAAATATACCTTAGTGGTTGTCCAGTGGACAAGTAAATTTTGAGCAATCAAAAACATTGTCCTTGCTCTTGAATAAAACTAACAACTTATTTGAATAAGTAAAAATATTGATGGACAAGTAGATTTGTAGATGTACTTGGCCAGTGGACTAGTGAAACATTCTGTTTATTTTAATCACTGATCTGGGTGTTGTGTAGTACTCATGAATGTCCCAGTTTGTATAATTTTTATTTGTCTTTCGTTTACATATGTGTATATATGTGTTATCTTGTAGATCTCGAGACATTTAAATATAGACCAGTCCACTTTATTTACTGAATGATACTCTATTTATTTATTTAAACCCCCCCCCCCCCACCAGAAACATAAATTAAAATATTAATTACACAGAAATAATAATTTAGAACTATTTCCACTAGTCTGCAGGGTGTTCATTATTTTTGAAAATAGGATGTTGTTTCAGAAAAGTAAATGAAGGTTTATTACTTAAAGCATGAAAAATTGGTCGCAATAGTGTCAGCAATAGCTAATGAACACACTAGTCTGGGGGAATAGTAGCATAGACAAGTTGCTAGTCGCCACGAATGATCACTTGTTTCCTATTATGAAATATACCAATAAATATTTACTTCAACTATTTTTATCAAGCTTCTTTCTTTTTTCTTAGGAATGTTTTCTGTATAACACTAACATGCATTTTCTTATATTTTCAATGCACTCTTTTAGGACTGAAAGATCAAGATGATATAGGAATACTTCTGGAGTCATTTTGAAGACTGTATTTACGTTGGGTCTGAAGGACAGAACATCAAAAAGGGATTGTGTTCCTGATTTTTGGGATTACCTTTGATCTGGATGGATTGAGTGTGAAAAGAACTCTTACCATGGATCGTGTGATATTTGCAATTGCACTTACATGCATCTGTTTAAGAGGTGAGTGCTGGTATATATAAATATATTTGTGTGTGTGTATATGTATATATATATATATATATATATATGCAGTTGAACATCTGGGAGACAACACTTTGTGCACAAATTTGTATTTAACAGACTTTTAATCTTTTCTAAACTGTAACTGAATCAAACTACTTTCTTTTAAAAATCCAACTATGTCTTTTAATTCTTTCCTTCATTTGTCTCTCATTTCTTCCTGATTGGAAACTCCTCCAATCTTCCATATTTTGTTGTCCACCTCCACATCCCAGTTCTTGTCTCTCCAGTTGGTGCCATACACGTCTTTCCTCCTTACTTTTTTTTTTAATTATAGCTTCCACAAAAAATTGTAGCAAAACTGATCAACAGTGGTTAGCATTTTTATCATTACTTTTTTATTATCTGTACTAAACTTTTCCAGGAAAGGCAAGTGTTCACTCCTGCTCCCCTCGATATTCATTTGGAAAGTTTTAAGCAGAGTGATCGCTGTGCAGTAAAATTTAAATATATTTTATCTGAAGCAGGGCTTCTAGATTACGGTAGCCCCACTCCCATGGCTAGTGATATTCAGTATTGGGCTAGTAAATAACTACTACTGCCATGCCCAACAGCTAGTGAAAAAAAGTTATCAAATGTTGCATTTAAATCTTATTTTGTAAATTTATTTTATATAAATGTCCTGCACCCACCCCCACTCCCCTATCTTAGTGTATTTAAGCTCTCTATCCATTTATGTGACATATCTGATTTATTATATTAGTAGTAAAATTGTATTAACTTAAAGTAAATTAGAGATAGTGAATTTGTAATCATGGCTAGTAAATTTTTAAAATCACTAATCCCATGGCTAGTGGATTTTATTAAAATTGTAGAAGCTCTTTGAAGCTTCATGTAATTGCTCATCTAGCACCATTTTGAGCAGGAGAGCGATCCAGAGCTTGAACTTAACGACGTTGAGATATAATTTGCTGTGGGTCGGAAGGATAAAAGTTACAGCCATTGGTAAAAGTACTTAACAACAACCAAATTAATATATCTGGTCAATCCCTGCAATTAACAAAATGTCCACGGCAAAACATACTTCTCAACCAATATGAAAGATCTTTGCTGCTGATTGACTATTTACGAAAAGCCATGTGGTAAGCAACAGGTTTCTTTTCTTTTTCTAGCAGAGCTCACCCTGTCTGTAGCCTTTACATTACAAACTAAAAATGTATAAGTATTTTTCCAATGACAGTTGCGATGGAAGGAAGGAAATGTTTTATTTAACAACACACTCAAAACATTTTATTTACGGTTATATGGCATCAGACAGATATAGAGAGAGAGGAAACCCACTGTTGCCACTTAATGGGCTACTCTTTTCGATCAGCAGTGAGGGATCTTTTATATGCACCATCCCACAGACAGAATAGCACATACCACAGTCTTTGTTACACCAGTTGTGGCAGTTGCGATGGCATCAGCATTAAAGTTTAACTCAGTTTTTCACAATCTATAATTCCTAGGTCATTGAAACTTGGTTTATAGTCGCATCTATGGATGTTCATCACTGTGCACAGAAACATTTTATGATAGAGACATTTAATTCCATGGAATTTTTGGGGTTTTGTTTAGACAGTGGCTACAGCATTAAGTCCAAGTACTTGGCTGATAAATTTTTTTTTAAATTAGCCACTTTTAAAAATGTTCAACCTGGGCTTCTAGAATTTTTATAAAATCCACTAGCCATGGGATCAGTGATTTAAAAAATTTACTATCCACAAGTAAAAATTCACTAGCCCTAATTTACTTTAAGTTCATACAATTTTACTAAATAATAGTAATAATGACATATGTCACCTAAAGAAGGAGATAGAGCTTAAAAACACTAACATTGGGGGTTTGGGGTAGGGAAAGGATATTCATGTTTACAAAATAGACTTAACTGTAATATTTGACAAATGTTTTTCACTAACCGTAGGGCATGGCAATAGTTATAAATTTACTAGCCAACATTGAATATCACTAGCCATGGGAGTGAGGCTACCATAATCTAAAAGTCCTGTTCAACGAAATACTAAAACATAATTCTTTTCAGTCATAGGCCTGCTCTAGAGTGGATACTGAGATGGTTAAAAAAAACCCACCCAATATATAAACAGGCCTTTAGATCTCATTAATTTGAGCACAACAGATTTTGTGTTTTTTCTGAGCTCACAGAGGTTTTTTAAGTGCAGTGCAGTAATGCAATTAAATGAATAGCTTGTAAAGAGTTGTAGATATTCACAAATGCATTTCGTGTTATTTTAATCTAATTACAGCTTAAAGGGACACACCCTAGTTACGTTTATTTGTTAACCATTACGGCGTTGTTTTTCGCTATTAAACCCCATTTTTCACAAATAAAATTGCACTTTACTTACATTTTATTATTTAGAATACACATTTCCATTCACCTGAAGTGCTTTTTGGTAATCCTGATGTTTGTAAAACCACGAAATGCATTTTTTGCATTTTTTCACAAAACGTGTTGTCGAGAAAAAAACGTTAAGCAAGCGAGGTCCAATCTATTTTTAATGTCACAGACGTTGGTATATCACGTGACCGTTATCATTTTGGTTTGGTTTGTTTTCTTGTGCACGGTTCGCGCAATCAACATCCGATTTGTTGTTGTTCATTTGTGAGATTTTTCTTCACAGTTCGTGAACATTTTCAGTAACAATAAAGTTCAGACAAGTAAGTGTCTCAATACAAAACGTTACAAACCCTTAAAACCAATAATTTTGCTAAGTCTTACGATATCTGGAGAGGGGTTACAACCAGGACAGAACAGTTGGAACATGTCCAGGAGAGGTGAAACGAACGCACCTCAAGTCTGTGAAATTTGTCGTGACGTAGGCATTGTTGTGCTTCTACCGGTGACATCAGAATACTAACTTTCAAAATTATTTCAAGCAATTGGGACATGGGGATTCCCATGGTATTTATCGATATAAAACCTGCTTTTTCACTCCATTTGATAAAAACGTGATCTAAGTGTGTTACAGGTTTGTAGATTAACTAAATTATAATTTATTTTCGCTGGATGGAACTAGGGTGTGTGGCTTTAACATCCCTGTGGTTTTGAGGTTTATATGTCTGTACATAGTTAATTTGGGTGTACTTGTTTTAGACACAACATTTATCACCTCAACTTTGATACAATCTAAAGTCCCAGGGGTGCAGAAAGTACTTGCCTGCTTGCCAAATGCGAGTAAAAATTCTTATGGACGATTTAAAAAATGCAACTACCAGTCTGATGGTCTATCTGTCTTTATGATTTTGTTTGACACAAGATATTGATTACTTACTTGAGTGCTATTAATAATGTTTTGTCAATATATAGATATATATTTCATTTGAAGGGAAGACCCTGTATATTATAATATTGTTAATAATATATTGTTCTATAGACTGGCAGACTAATCGAAATTCTGGTGGGCTAGTAAAATTTATTTGATTCTGGTCCGGCGGGCTAGTTAAATATTTTCCATTTCTGCACACCAGAAGTCCTGATAAATTTTTTTTTTTTTTAAATTAAGTGGTCAACCCAGAATTGCATCAAGAAAAAAACTTGAGTCTTTTAATAATTTTATATAGCTCTACAAAAAATGCAACTATACTGTATCTATGGATGTAATCTTGTATTTAAAAATAAAAGAGACAACCATCTTGATATTGATAACCACATGTAATTATGTGGCTTCTAGTTAAAGATGACCTACATGTACATTTATCGTTTCTCGCCTAGTCTGTGTGGCACATTTTTGTGGCACATTTATCTCGCTCCTGATTATTACTGAATTACATCCATCCCAGATGTTGGCTACTGTGTGGTTGGACACTGCTTGCAGTGGTTGCAACTTGATACCGTTCTCTACTCAGCTATTTCCTCTGTAGCACTAACAGTGATACTGTGCACTGGAAATTGTCGGTCACACCTCATAGCGATATAGCTCCTAGTGTCTTTGAATTTGATATAAATTTGTACATTATGGGCCACGTTTATAAAGTTTTTGTCTTACACGTGTGTAACTACATATATTTGAAGTTGGGTCTTTGAATTTGATCTAAATTTGTATATTATGGGCCAAGTTTAAAAAAAAAATTGTCTTACACATATATTATATTACATACATTTTACAATGATTAAATACCTGGCTACATAAATTTGGCCCTACATACATGTATGTTCTTTTAAAAACAGTTTAGTAAATTTTCAGCTGTGATGTTGGTTCTTTTATATTTCATTATTTAATGTTTTAAAAACAATTTAATTTGTAAGCTTTTGTGATGTTGGTGACTTTTATATTTCATTATTTAATGTTTTTAAAAACAATTTAATTTGTAAGCTTTTAAGTTTTTTGGGTCAAAGTTTGTCCATTGCAGAGCAACTTGAAGAGCTGGTTTAGTGAATTTTAAGTTTTAAGTTGATTATCAAATTTGGTTTAAATTTTTATATGGTACATTGTATTTAAGAAATAACACTAATAATGTGTACATGTAAACTAGATGGAAAATACAGAGTACATATATTAGTGTTTTCCCATGGAATTTGGCAAGGCACTTTGAGGGCATTTTCACCATTTTCAGGGCACATATTTTTCTCTCATTAAAGACCAAAAACTAATTGAAATAAAATTATATATAATTAATGTGCTTGCTTTAATAAATGAATGGCAAAATATATAATGGGGATATTTTATTACTTAATAATAAATTTTCGGAATGTTTTATAAAGATAATTTTAGAACTGACGGCTTGTTTAATCTCAGGGCAGCATGGCGCTCATTAAGGCAAGATGACACTAGACTATTAGGCATGGTGGCACACCTTGCTAAAACAAGCTAAGGAAAACACTATATATATATACACACACGTGTACATGTATGTCAAATTTAATATTTGTTTTCCAACACAAAAAAAGCATTCCTTTAAATGGGAGAATTTGTTTAATAATGACAAAATGGAAACTTGATTATTTAAGTAATCCTTTTACATACATACAGATAGACAGACAGACAGACAATACATGTACTATACAGATAAAATTAAAATTGTTACCTGTATTGATTAAATAAGTAAGAAACTAAACAAAATGGCATTAAAAATATCATACCCCTTATTATTAATCCTTATCAGTTCTACCAAACTGGTTTTTGCTACATGTTTGTATTTAATGGTTCATAATTCCTTATTTTATTGTAAAAATATTTGCATCGCCTACTTACATACATGATACATACATATATCTAGCTACATGTGTATTCTTCATTTTATTGCTAAAATATTTGCAAATTGCTACCTACTTGTATAACAAATGCAAATTTCCCACCAGCATGTACAACAATTCCTCATTTTATTGTTAACAAATTTGCATTCCCCCACACTCACATATTCCTCACTTAAAGACTAAAATATTTGCATTGCTCACATACATATATATATATATATATATATATATATATATTTATATATATACACACACAACAATTCCTCATTTTATTGTTAACACATTTGCATTCCCCTACTTGTATATATATGTGTAACAATTCCTCATTTAAACACTAAAATATTTGCATTGCCCACCTACATGTATATACAACAATTCCTCATTTTATTGTTAACACATTTGTATTTCCCTCTACATGTGTGTAACAATTCCTTATTTAAACACTAAAATATTTGCATTGCCCACCTACATATATATAACAAATCCTCATTTTATTGTTAACACATTTGTATTTCCCTCTACATGTGTGTAACAATTCCTTATTTAAACACTAAAATATTTGCATTGCCCACCTACATATATATAACAAATCCTCATTTTATTGCTATTAAACTAGTTACATTCTTCTCCTTCGTGCACATGTATATAACAGTTTGTAACGGCTGTAAGTTTTCTCTGGCACTGTCTCTGGCACAGTCTTGATGTATGCACTGAGCACGCACTGAACATGAGGAAACCGAGGTACCATATAGCTCTGACAGAAAGGTGTGGGCTGGTTGAGGTGTTTTATGTACACCGCTCTTTGGCTGATAATATGTAGGTCAGACATTTACCGCAAATAGGTCTAGTAGTTAACATGTACACCTCTTTATCGGCCCATTATCAGTCTTTTACGTTCAGCATGGCCACATTGTTTTATATTTTATACCAATGAATCGAATGATACCAGTGTAGCAGTGGTAGAAATTAGGAAATATTTTCACTGGCCTGGGGGACTAGTAGCTGAGGAAAGTTACTAGTCCCCAGGAAAAATCACTAGCCCCCCACCCCCACTTCATTATTGAAGAAGTTTGAGAAGACGAAACCTATATGGGATCAAGGATCGAACACACATTACTAAGTTGCTTGTACTTTATCTTTAATGGTGCAAATAACACTCAGGAATTATATTTACTGTTACTGAATTATTTTATTCTGTCCTATTACATTCAGATGGCCACTGGTAAACTCAGAAATCTCCACTCGAGATGTTTGGAAGCAGCAAGTTAAAATTAATCAATGCCAACATGATCTATTACAATGCGTTTAATTAAAGACTGTATTTACTACCAACGAAATGAACACAAATCACCAACACACACACACACACACACACACACACACAAATAAAAAACATTTTCCCTTCTGAACATGCCTTATCTATACTCCGAATATTACGGCAGTTTTCGGAATTCAAAAACAAAAACCGGAAAGTTCTGATTGTGTTTGCAGTAAACATCTGGATTTATCGAGACTAAACAAAACTGCGGTACTTTTAACTTTGTCAATCTGTCATGGCAAATTTTGATGACATACATCTACAGTTTGTACATTTAACAGGTTTCATTAGCAAAATAGTTTGACTGTCTGCATCATGAATCTGGGTCACAACTGCCCAGTATTACTCGCCCGGGAGACTAGCACCATTTAAATTGTACTCAACCCTAGGGATTTCTACTTGCATGGGGCGAGGGGGCAAGCATTAGCTTCTATCCCTGTTTGGGCACACCTCCCCATTTAAATGGAGTTTAATCACTCTTGCTCCTAATCACACCCAAGAGACTAGTTCAAGGAGAGTAATTTTAGGCTCCCTTTAGCACGTGAATTAAAAAAAGGATTAAATAGCAATGCTCAATATATATGGTAACAGCAGGGGACATTTTGTTTTTAAAATCATGATCGGCAATATTTCAAGTCAGTTGAAAATTGATTAGCAAATAAATACTGCTTAATGTTTCAAAATTGTGTAGCAATCTCTGAAACTGATGTAGCTAATCGCGATGCTATACTGACCAACCTGTTTGCTGAACAGGCCATAGGATTTCTAATTTCATGGGAAACACTTTTTCGGTTCCATGTCTTGTGATCATGCGAACCCATCAGAAACTGTTTTTATTATATACAGTATGCAAACCAACCATAATTACATCTAGACGGCGACTCCATCCAAGCTAGACGGCGTCTAGACTAGTCGGCAAAATTTCCTGTTTAGACGGTTGATCGGCGGTAGCTGCAGACACTGAAAATGTGCACAAGCTACTTGATTTGAGCCTCTAAGCTTTTTTTGTGGGTTGTCAATTGCCACTACATGATGTTATGAAGTAAAAAAAAAAAAAAATATATATATATATATATTATTTTCACATGGTTTTTCTTAAATCGCGATTGATGTGTTTACAAGGCATTCACACTACATTGAAAATAATAATTAAATAATAGATTTTTATTAACCAATAGCCCTTGTAAATCGTTCAGTGGGAAACGATTACAATAAACAAACAATGAACAGGAGTGTATGGAGAAGGAAGAGTTCTTCGGTTTACTAAGGAAAGAAGTGAAATCGAGAGAAAAAGGGGTAAACGAAAGAATAAGCTTGCTTTTGCATACGTGATAATTAGCACAGCAGTGGACAGTTCATTTCATTTGTGAGGGGATGTTGAATCTGTTTTTACGTTTACTACATTTAAAAAAGTTAAATAAATAATAATAATAATAAAAGAGAACATGATAAAAATAATAGTTTTTAAAAGGAGGGGGGGGGGGATACTGCGTGTTAATAAATATTTAAAAATAATAATAAGTTTGCTTTTGCCTACGTGACGATTGTCATGGGCAGCTATGGATATTGTTTTATTTGTCGGAGGGAATCAGGTTCCCAGGTCCGTAGGAATAATATCTGGGAGAGGGTGCACAACTTAGTGGGGGATCACAGCCCCCATAGTGTGGAGATGGGACACAGGCCATATTTTTACTTTATTTTTGTCCTCGAGTGCAAACGGGGCAGGCTGCTTTCTCCCCCCCCCCCCCCCCCCCCCCCCCCCCCCCCCCCCCCCCCCCCCCCCCCCCCCCCGGTCCACCTAAATTCCCACAGGCCTGGGATGTTGAATCTGTTCGCTAGGGCGTTAGTTTTCAAATTTTATTAATTTTCTTGTTTGGCCAATAAAATACATTACATATATATAGTATTTGATCCCCGCTAAGTCTATTGGTATGTTTTATGATACCTTTTCAGGTGCTGCCACAAATTTTGGAGCAAGTAGTATATTGTAGTACTTATTTACTTTATTTTTTTGTGTGTCTTCGTTAAAGTTTTCAACAATAATAATAAAATGTGACTACAAAACTCATTGTATATTCACCGCCGATGTGACCAACGATCCCAAATGATCGCGGGTTACATGTCGTTTACGAGTTTTGTTAAATAAATGTGTGTTGGCGTGATTTCCAAAAAGAACATGGGTACAGGTTTTTTCTTGAGCTGTTGTTGTTTCAGGTTTATTCTCTCTAGCACCCATTTATATTTTCCTCCATTAACTATACCAATATTACCTGTATACGTACACCGCTGATGTGACCAACGATCCCAACGATCGCGGGTTGCATGTCGTTTACGAGTTTTGTTAAATAAATGTGTGTTGGCGTGATTTCCAAAAAGAACATGGGTACAGGTTTTTTCTTGAGCTGCTGTTGTTTCAGGTTTATTCTCTCTAGCACCCATTTATCTTTTCCTCCATTAACTATACCAATATTACCTGTATACGTTCACCGCCGATGTGACCAACGATCCCAATGATCGCAGGTTACATGTCGTTTACGAGTTTTGTTAAATAAATATGTGTTGGCGTGATTTCCAAAATAAACATGGGTACAGGTTTTATCTGGAGCTATTGTTGTTGCAGATGTATTCTCTCTAACACCCATTTACCTTATCCTCCACTAATTGTACCAATATTACCTGTAAACGTGTACCGCCGATTTGACCAACGATCACAACGATCGCGGGTTACATGTCGTTTACGAACTTTGTTAAATAAATGTGTGTTGGCATGATTTCAAAAAGGAACATGGGTATAGGTTTTATCTGGAGCTGTTGTTGCAGATGTATTCTATCACCCATTTACCTTTTCCTCCACTAATTGTACCAATATTACCTGTATATGTTTACCGCCAATTTGACCAACAATCACGAGTTGTTTCATCTGCGAGCTACTTTGTTAAAGGGACATTCTCGAGTTTGCTGCAATTTTTAAGATGTTATTGACTAACAGATACTTTTTAACGATTGTAATTACATATCAAACATATTTTTCTGCATAAAATATTAGTGGCTGTATATTAAACGTGTTTCTGATCGTTCTAATATTTGTACTAGGTTAAATTTCATTTTATTTCCTAAAATAATTTTTGAAGACAAAATCCAGTTTGGGCTTCTTACAAATATTAAGACGACCAGAAACACATTGAATATACAGACACTGATATTCTAAATGAGAAAATATATTTAATATGCAAGTTTAATCGTAGAAATATTTTATTAGTCGGAAACTTCTTATAATGCAGCAAACTCAGGAATGTCCCTTTAAAGGGACATTCCTGAGTTTGCTGCAATTTTTAAGACGTTATCGACTAACAAGAGATCTTTTAACGATTGTAATTATATATCAAATATATTTTTATGCATAAAATATTAGTGGCTATATATTAAACGTGTTTCTGATCATTCTAATATGTGTAAATTTCATTTTATTTCCTAAAATATTTTTGTCCCTTTAAGACAAATTCCAGTTTGGGCTTCTTACAAATAGAAACACATTGAATATACAGACACTGATATTTTGAACAAGAAAATATATTTAATATGTAAGTTTAATCGTAGAAATATTTTAATGGTGGGAAACATCTTACAATGCAGCAAACTCAGGAATGTCCCTTTAACACAGGCACCAAGCGTTAGCAAGCAGAACAATACTGTCGAATTACATACTTTACATGAACATGCACGCTCTTTGAACTGAATACACATTACGCAATACGGTTTTATGGCTCTTTGCTGTGTAGCTTTGTACTTGCTTTGGTGGGCTGTATGGAGAGATGGTAAGAACACATGTACGTACACCTGGTTGTGATGCAATACACATGAACATCTGCATGCATGTGCATGTGCAGATGCAGACAATGACATAAAAACAAGTTTGTCAGCTGGATTTTGAATACGGGGTTGTTAGGTTTTAGTTTTTTTTTGGTATGTTTGTTGTTGTTGTTTTATCTGTTGCTTTGATATTGCAAGTACTGTGCGGTCACGATCAAGCTTCATTTTGTCAATCCAATCTTGGAATAGTGGTAGTCCTCTTACTGTCGGTGCAGGAAGGATGAAGTTGTCTTGTGCCTTGCTCGGACGCATTCATTTAAGTCTAGAATCGTGGTCGATCCCCGCCAGTGGGATTATGTCTCGTTCCAGCTACTAAGTATGTACTATCATGGGGGGTGGTATTTATAAATAATAAAATTGAAGGGAAAATATATTTTTTTTTGGGGGGGGGAGGGATATAGCCTATAACAATGACCGCGGGGTGTATTTGAAAGGCGTGGAGAGGGTGGGGGCATGGTGTCGGTTCAATGGCCTGGGAGATGAAAATAAATATATTTCACGGTCTGGACCTGCTTCTCTGAGAAAAGTTTGAATTTCAGGTGTTAAAATGTCACATTTCCGGCCTTCTGAACAGAGTAACTGGAAAAGTGGGAGAATGAGGACTATTATGTCGGTACCTTTTAGGATATAAAAGGGACATTCCTGAGTTTGATGCATTATAAGAAGTTTCCGACTCATAAAATATTTCTACGATTAAACTTGCATATTAAATATATTTTCTCGTTTAGAATATCAGTGTCTGTATATTAAATGTGTTTCTGGTCGTCTTAATATTTGTTAGAAGCCCAAACTGGATTTTGTCTAAAAAATTATTTTAGGAAATAAAATGAAATTTAACCTACTACAAATATTAGAATGATCAGAAACACGTTTAATATACAGCCACTAATATTTTATGCAGAAAAATATGTTTGATATGTAAATACAATTGTTAAAAAGTATCTGTTAGTCAATAACATCTTAAAAATTGCAGCAAAGTCGGGAATGTCCCTTTAATAGTTACATAGTAGGAGGGGAAGGGGAAATGCAATACATCTACTAGTCTAATTCAGCCAACAAGTGATCACTAGATTAACAGTTAGGCACAAATTTAGAGGGTTCACCAAAAATAAAAATGCAGACAGTGGTCTCAAATTTTGTTCGTCAATAAGAACCAAAATTGTTCTGAATGTGCAATTTAAATATGACTTGACCTGACTGAAATTTTAAACGGAGTGCTTTCATAATTGGGTTAGGTCAGGTCATAGGGTTTAACGTGCACATTCAGAGTAAGCTGTTTTAGCGCATGCCTGTCATGGGCACAGGTGCCGGCCTCAGCTGGCTCCTCCGTCCAGGACAGGAAAGGGTTGGGGTGGGTGGGAGAGAGTAGCACGTCCAATCGGTAGCAGGTGGAGGTGGTTTTGGTACTATGGCATTTGGGATATCCCGTAGGATTAAGCATAATTGAATGTAGGAAATTTGATGCATTTTTGAACGGTCCGCCTAAATGGAAATGGGGAGCTATATATATTTTTGAACTTAGTATGCCGAGAGTAGCTCATTACTGGGACCTTGTTGGAGTTAAGATGTCTCCCTAGGTTGCCCATAGTGGCCCTCAAAAGGGCCCGATCTGTTCAGAAAAGGAAATATTCACTTTGTTTCACACATACACACACACACACACACACACCGATTACCACATTTAGTAAAAATTGTAGGCATTTGGACAAATATTGTTAAAATAGCAACTGATTCAAAATTGTAAGTACAAAAATACTAAATGAATTAAGAATAAAAGTACACAATATTTCAACTCAATATCTTGAGGCATCGGTTGAGTGCTCGCTTGCGGTGCTTGGGTCGCATGATCGAACCACCTCGGTGTATCCATTCACCTGATTGGATTTTTTTTCTCGTTCCAACTAGTGCACCACATCTGGTCAAAGGCTGTCATATGTATTTTCCTGTCTGTGGGAAAGAGCATAAAAAAGATCCCTTGCTGCATCAGAAAAAAAATGTAGCGGGGTTTCTTCTGATGACAACGTGGTGTTTGACATCCAATAGCCTATGATCAATGTATTCTAGTGGTGTCATTAAACAATGCACTTTAACTTCTAACAATATTAAAGTACAGATAAATGGTAAATTTTTAAAGAACACCACAGTAAAAACGAGTAATATAAATAAATATTATGTACCGGCTTCGGTGGCGTCGTGGTTAGGCCATCGGTCTACAGGCTGGTAGGTACTGGGTTCGGATCCCAGTCGAGATAAATGTTCATAAATGGTAAATTTTTAAAGAACACCACAGTAAAAACGAGTAATATAAATAAATATTATGTACCGGCTTCGGTGGCGTCGTGGTTAGGCCATCGGTCTACAGGCTGGTAGGTACTGGGTTCGGATCCCAGTCGAGCCATGCGATTTTTAATCCAGATACTGACTCCAAACCCTGAGTGAGTGCTCCGCGGGGCTCAATGGGTAGGTATAAACCACTTGCACCAACCAGTGATCCATAACTGGTTCAACAAAGGCCATGGTTTGTGCTATTCTGTCTGTGGGAAGCACAAATAAAAGATCCCTTGCTGCCTATCGTAAAAAGAGTAGCCTATGCGGCGCCAGCAGGTTTCCTCTAAAAAACATAAAATACTGTCAGAATGACCATATGTTTGACGTCCAACAGCCGATGATAAGATAAAAAAATCAGTGTGCTCTAGTGGCGTTGTTAAATAAAACAAACACATTTTACAAATATTACGTAGTAACACGAAAATAACTGATTTGGCTTAGATGATAAAACGTTCTCAATTTCATGTCGGCTTTTTCTTTGACCTACAAGCCCAAGTCAAAACTAAAACAATGTCTATTTCTCAAGCAGCTCGTGCGTCTTGTATCAGGGACAGTTCTAACATTGTCTGGGTCACCATAATGGATTAAGTACTAGCCAGTGCACTGATCGACGATTAGTCTTCGAAATAATTAATATCTTTTGGATATATATTAATAAATTAATTGTGCTAAATAATACTAACTACATTTTTAGGGGTGATTTTAAAATGTCAATGCAATAATTTGAATAAACAAAATCATGGGCTCAGTTTGTTTCGATGTTTGATCTCCCCGAGCAGTATGGTCTAATCGTGTGTGTGTGTGTGAGAGAGAGAGAGATCAGATGACGTCACACTGTTGCAGCATGCCACCTTCATTATATGTGACAATCGGTTGAATCGACCGTTGCCAAGCATGCAAATCGGGCCAGTTGTTCAAAAATTAATCACTGTGTAACCATTAGTTAAGAGAAATTATTAAAACCAAATATTAAATGATTTCAAAGAAAAAAAATTTTGAAAATATATTAAAATTTGACTTAGAACAGCATAATTAAAAATATATTAGGCTAACCCAGCAGTGGCCGTAGAAAGCTGCCAAAAGGGAGGGGGGGGGGGGCGCACGCCCTATACACCTATACACACACACACACACACACACACACACATATGGGTAGCATAACGGTAAATAATTATTGGGTGGAGGGTTTTTTTTTTTGGGGGGTGAGGGTAGGAATAGAGTCTGTAAGAAGAATTACGCTTCTACTTGGGTCAGAAAAAAGGGAGGGGGTCACTTTGGTGAAAACAAAGTCCCCTCCGATTACATGCCACATAAATGATGTATAGACTTTCTTCTCTCTTTTTTGTTAATTCAAGATGTCTGTGGGTGCATTCTGGGATATTTAATTTCATTATTCATTATTGGGGTGGGTTAAATTCTTTAACCATTAAATGCGTTTTTGGTTAATATATCTTGATAATTTTATTTTATTCTACAAATACATAAAATATATCAGACACTACTGTAACGGTCTTTCTTCGTTGTCTTCTTATTATTTGGCTTTTAACTTACTGTATTAAATACCTGAAAAAGAGAAAGAAATCCAATGACAGTCCAAATATCATAAATTAAAAACAAAGTAAATTAAGTGTGGATGAAACCAATCTTCGTCATCTCATTTATTTTTTACTTTATTGATTGATTGATTGATTTTTTTAGGAAGATAGGACAATTTACTGTCATCACTGCTGATAGATCACAACTATATAAATAACATCCAGGCGCGGATATAAGTAGGGTTTTTTTTATTAAAGCAGAGTACACATCTAAAATTTCAGTTGCTATATGTAGTACCGTAGCGTCATCTTCCATGTATATATTTACCATCGGTTGATACCGTGCGCATATGGTGTCGATTTTTAAAAATTATTATTATTAAAAAAAATTTAACCAAAGATCCACAGTTTTTTTTTTCTATCAAATTTAGATAACGTTATTCTTATCGAGTCTTACCCATTGTTGGTCCCAGCACGAGGAATTCGCACCTATACCCCCACCTCCACCCCCTGGCCTAGTTTTTCTTTATGTGATCATCAACTGGCCCAATGACACCTATTTTCTCCCACCTTTTACAATTACCGGCCATCCCATATAACACGTGGAAAAGAGGGAATTAACACCCATGCACGGTGTGGTGATTTGCTTCCTTTGAGAGTGTGTGTATTCGAGATGTCTGGAGTCGGTGTATTCGAAACGTCTGGTGGTTTGCTGTAAGGCAGGCAAAACAAGACCGTAAAAGAGAAATGTTTTGCATACTTCGGATTGTGGTTAGATTGTGGGGAGTTTAATTGTATATAATTATTATTATTTTTGCTTTTGTTCGATGATGGGGACCTAGGTACTATGCCTACACAGTTTTAATTCAGTATGTGAGTAGATGAATTCTAGGATATTTGATTTCATTATTCATAAATACAGTCGGAAAATATACTAGATACTAAGTTATAAAGGTCTTATTTCATCTGCCGTATTATTTTATTTTTGAACTTACTGTATTAAACACCTATGGGGGGGGGGGGGGGGGGGGGGGGGGGGGGGGGAAAGTGAAAATATAAAACAATAAATATAGCGTGGATGAATCCAATCTTCAGACTGCTGTTGTTTCTCCACTCCCGCTGCACTGAATTTTATGTGCTTAAAAAGGAACAGCTGCGAGACAAAATTTGAATTAAAATGTTGTTGTTTTTGGGTTTTTTGTTGTTTTTTTTTAAATCGTCACAATATTGTAAATACTAATCAAAGTCAAAACTGATATATTTGAAGAAAAAGACCTTAATAAAAATAAAATAAAAGTAAATAACACCTGAAATAACCCCAGAACCCCTCTATCTGTGTGTGTGTGTGGGGGGGGGGGGGGGGGGGGTCGCACACACCAGACAAACCTGCACCCAAATTACTTTCGTAAATCGGGTTGGTAAACGCACAACTGTGCATGTACGGTTATTGGAGAGAAATGGCCTATTTTATGATTACACGTTTTTCCAAATCAAAATCAAATGAACATGTAAATGACAGCCCTATATAAAACCCGCACTCGATCCTTTTGTAATTGCTGACACGTTTTGAGTTATTAAAAGAAAGCTCCTAGACAAAATAACATAGGACCGTTGGTAAAAAAGATATACTAGTAAGCATACTGGTACAGCTATTGGAACACAGGTAACTGAGGGATATATATATATATATCCCGCAACAACAACAGTCCCAGATAAATCAGGTACCCAAGTTTCTTTTGGAAATCACGCCAGCTCACAATAACTATTAACAGGAGTTATGAAACGAAACAACAGGTGATCATCGTTGGTCAAATCGGCGGTAAACATAATATTTGTACAGCAAGTGGAGAAAGGGTAAATGGTGGCTAGAGAGAATACACCAGTAACAACAACAGCCCCAGATAAAACCGGTACACAAGTTCCTTTTTGAAATTACGCCAGCTCACATATTAACAAAGCAGCACACAAACGATCGGCGATCGTTGGTCAAATCGGCGGTAAACAAGTATACAATGTTATTGATACAGCAAGTGGAGAAAGGGTAAATGGTGGCTAGAGAGAATACACCAGTAACAACAACAGCCCCAGATAAAACCTGTACCCAAGTTCCTTTTTGAAATTACGCCAGCTCACATATTAACAAAGCAGCACACAAACGATCGGCGATCGTTGGTCAAATCGGCGGTAAACAAGTATACAATGTTATTGATACAGCAAGTGGAGAAAGGGTAAATGGTGGCTAGAGAGAATACACCAGTAACAATAACAGCCCCAGATAAAACCTGTACCCAAGTTCCTTTTTGAAATTACGCCAGCTCACATATTAACAAAGCAGCACACAAACGATCGGCGATCGTTGGTCAAATCGGCGGTAAACAAGTATACAATGTTATTGATACAGCTAGTAGAGAAAATGTAATTGGGGGTTAGAGATGATATACCGGGCCCATAACAACAGCACCAGATAAAACCTGTATCCAAGATCCTTTAGGAAATGACGCTAACTCACATTAATTAAATAAAACAGCTCGCAGACGAAACGATGGTTCGGATCGTTGGACAACTCGGCGGTAAACATGATATTGGTACAGCTAGAGCAGAAAGGGTAAATGGTGGCTAGAGAGAATATTCTTGCAACAACAACAACAGCCCCAGATACAACCTTTACCAACGTTCCTTTTGGAAATCACGCCAACTCTCATATTGACAAATCAGCACACAAACAAACGGCGATCGTTGAGATCGTTGGTCAAATCGACGGTACACAGAATGATATTGGTACAGCTAGTGAAAAGGTAAATGGGGTTAGATATAACATATTTGCAGCAACAACATCCCCATATAAAACCTCTTCCAGGCACATGTAGCACACACCTCTCCCACTTGTGGACGAATATGTACGGGGTTTTTTTTTTTTGTCCTATATATAAATACAGATTTTTTTTAAAATTGGCTTCTGTTCCCTCCCCCACTAGAGACTGAGCCCCCTCCATTAGAGATTGTGCTCCAAACCCCCACACCCGGATATTGTTACCACGTGCCTGCGTACGTTCCTATCGAAAATCACTCCCAACGCAGACGAAACGACTAACGATCATTTGTCAAATCGGTGGTAAACATACATGTATAATGCTATTGTTACAGATAGTGAAGAAAATGTAAATGGGGGCTAGCGGGAATATATCCACAATAAAAACAGCCTCAAATAAAACCTGAACCCTAGTTCCTTTTGGAAATCGATTAACAAAGCAGCTTGCAGACCCGCGATCGTTTGGGCCGTTGGTAAATTAAGCCGCAAACATAATTATATTGCAGGCGTGTGCACAGGGGTGTGCTTCAGGGTCTACCCTCCTCCCCCTTCCCGAATTTTCTTTTAAAAAAATATTTTTTTTGCGAAGCATGACCCGACATTCCCTAAAAAATCTCACCAGTCTAGACACCGGTACTCAATTTTCTGCACATGCGCCTGTGTACATTGTTTTGTAACCCCCACCCCCCCCCCCCCCATAAACGTAGCTCGCCAGTCTAGACCCCCCGCCCCCTTGCTAACATTATTTCATACGCGCCTGCATTGGCAAAAACAGAAAAAGAAAAAAAGAAACGAATTTTAAAAAACACCCTAAATAATAATACATATAATAATAATACAAATAAAATGAAGTTTTTGTTAGCCGCTTGTGACAGACGTCACGTAGGCAAGCCACATGCACATTTATTTGTCGATTTCACTTCTTTTCTCTCAAAAACACAATACCCCCCCCCCCCCCCCCCCCCCCACCCCAGACACATGCAGTGACGCTCCTTTTCCTTTATAGTTTTTCTTTTTCAGCTGTCTACAAGGGTTGTCGGTCAGTTAAATTACATCATGTGTTTTGGTTTTAAAATTTATTATAGTCAGTATAGAGTGAATGATTTAAGATGCCAATCGGAATATATCAATAACAGAAGTTTTAGGATAATAATTTAATAATTCTGCTTTTAAAACGTATGTCAACGCTGCGGCATACAAGGTTTTTGTTTGTTTTTTTGTTTTGTTTTTTTAAATTAAATTAAATTTATAACATATCGGCAGTTAATAACAACCGACAGATAAAGAGGTCACAGATTCGCAGCAAAGTGACCAGTGCGAATTTGCAGAATCGCAGCAAGTTGTTACTGGTGTGGAACAAAATAGTCTGATAGCCAATTTGGTTTTAAACATCCGTCCCTCAAACCACCCCCCTCCCCATTTTTTTATTTTTTATTTTTTATTTTTTTAAATCGGTGGCACATCGAAAAGTCAAACTGATCAAACTGATCCCCATCATATATAATGAATTCTTCCACAGCTGACGCAAGTTGCACGTGAGTCAGTTTCACAATTTATTTATTTAAAAAAATTGGTGTTTCACTTTTATGACTTGAAGCTGTTAATAACAATGTGCATGTAAACATGGTCAATATAATCATAATGAACAGTTCTACTCGTTGGATGAAGTGCAAACGTAATTCTTGTTCAAATAAATATTTTACAAAATTGCCGATACGCCGATTGGCGAATGTTTGGAAACATTTTTTTTTCCGAAACCGCCGAGCCGATCTCCAATATTGCCACTATGGTTGGTTCGTGTACTGTATGTATGTGTATGTGTATGTGTATGTGTATGTGTATGTGTATGTGTATGTGTATATGTATATGTATGTAATATTCTTTTCGTTGAATAGTTGTACTTGATAAAATAATCATGTGAAACGAAATTTCAGTTCCCTGATTTTACCGACATGCCACTGGAAACGATTGTAAAATCCGAAGGCCTGGGTAATATCTTAAATGGCTCCCCATAATTTTAAGTATGGGGAGCAATTATTCACTCCCCTCAATTTTTTTCGTTGACACTCAGGTCTAGTGTGGGCTATTGAGTACCCTTCTTGTGCTGTTAATGTTTCTCACACCATCTCTGGATGGACAGAACACTGAGTTTATGGTATCATAGTAATATAGGGGAGGATGTAGCTCAGTGTTATAGTGCTCGCTCGATGTGTGGTCAGTATGTATCGATCACCATCGGTTGGCCCATTGGGCTATTTCTCATTCCAGCCAGTGCATCATGACTGTTATATTAAAAGGTCGTGGTATGTGCTATCCTGTCTGTGGGATGGTGTATATAAAAGATCCCTTGCTATTAATTCAAAAGAGTAGCCAATGAAGTGGTGACAGTAGGTTTCCTCTTTCAATATCTGTGTGGTCCTTAACAATATGTACCGATGCCATATGACTGTAAATACAATGTGTTGAGTGCGTCATTACATAAAACATTTCCATTCCATAGTGATATATCCCATATTTAAGATCAGAGTAAAGACATCTGATTCGCTGCCTCATGGTGATGACCTAGATGTAAAAGCCAAGTTGTCCACTGAAAGTAATGCTTCTGAAACTAGTTGTAGCAAACGTGTAATAAAATAAAAATAAATGTTTTATTTAACAACACACTCAACACATTTTATTTTACGGTTATATGGCGTCAGACATATGGTTAAGGACCACACATATTTTGAGAGGAAACCCGCTGTCGCCATTATATGGGCTAATCTTCCGATTAGCAGCAAGGGATCTTTTATTTGCGCTTCCCACAGGCAGGATAGCACAAGCCATGGCCTTTGTTGAACCAGTTATGGATCACTGGTCGGTACAAGTGGTTTACACCTATACATTGAGCCTTGCGGAGCACTCACTCAGGGTTTGGAGTCAGTATCTGGATTAAAAGTCCCATGCCTCAACTGGGATCCGAACCCAGTACCTACCAGCCTGTAGACCGATAGCCTGCCACGACGCCACCGAGGCCGGTCAAACGTGTATAATACATGTACATCTCAACTGTGCAATCAGCATAAATATGTTTTTATTGTAAAACATTTTTGTACTTTTTTTCTTAGGATATGCATGCAGGGCTCGAAATGCAGTATTAGTACATGCACCGGTGCATGCTGATTTTTGCGTGTGCATGTAACTTTTAAAACTGGGTGCACGCGGTGCATGCTAATATTTTTCAAGTACTGTGTATTGTGTATACTAGTATCCTGTTCAAACTCAAGTTGTTGAATTTTGCGTATGCATTTCGTAATCTGTTCGTCACATGAAAACGATAACTTTTATCTTATGGGCGCATCCATTTTGTATCCCTTTTGGTCATTTACGTGAAATATATTTGCGAAAATTGCCAGCAATATCTCGGTTATATCCGTGAACGGTATTAGGGAAGGTGGTCGAGACCGATTTTGGGGTATCCACGTGCATAATACAGTTGTTGTCGTCACTGACAAATTGAACTCCGCCAGATCTGTGATCAATACAAAGTACCGTAACTGCCTTGAACATTTTCGACCTCAGATATGGGCACTTGATCAGATGATTGCGAATGTGCAGGTGTGTTACTCTCGCGTAGTTGACTCGAAGTCAGCCAGTGATTATTTCAGTCCCAACTTCTCATCGAATTCCGTAGGCTAATTTATATTATACCAACAGATCTTATCGAGTTAAAAAAGTTGATAACTTGCTTAATACAAAACACAAATATTCGTACGTTTTTGTAATAGGCCTATTATAGATTTCTCTAAGGCATTTACGTTGGGTGAAATTTTCAAATTTGATCAAGAATCAGTAATAAACGCAGTTGTATAACGTTCCGGTACTGTTAATAAATAAATATAGGTATTGCCGATTAATTCCGAATAGCTTCGTATAAAAAAAAACACGAAGTTGCCTTATTTTTGGTGCATGCAGAATTTTAATGGTGCATGTAACTTTTTTTCAGCATGCACCTGGTGCATGTAGATTTTTTTTTTCATTTCTAGCCCTGGCATGCATTTACATGCATGTACAGTATAGAATACAAAGTTCTATACATGTATATAGTGTCACTTAAATACCTTTTATGTTACCACTTGTTTGTTTTTTTAAACATATCCAACTCGATTTCACTTGTTAGATATTTTTAAAAACAAGTTGTAAAATAAATGGTATCCATTGGCCATTCATATACATGTACAATACAGGTATTCTTTATCCCCCACTGAAGATACTTCAACACTAATAGTAATAACTGAAAGTAAAAAAGACTTCTTCTCAAGATGACTTGAGAATTAATGGACTTCTCATTTATGCCATTTGCTAGGTCAGTAAAAACTTGAGTGTTCGGGATTGCCTTCTCAGCAGTGACCAGGGCTTGTACAAGCAAAGGTCAATGTACCTGCATTTACCTGGTCCGGTGGGTCATAGTAAACACTGGCCACTGGAATTTCTATTGTTCAAACCTGTCAGTGCTTGTGTATCTCACTCTGCCGTGAGATATTGGCAGCAAGTATGCATAGCATGAATGGAGTTAAGATAGTGGAAGCGGGACCCACTTCATTAACTTCTACATGCCATGATAATATTAGGTTTATTGCATTCCTCAGTGTGTGATATATGTCCGTGTGATATATGTCCGTGTGTATTTGGGTTAGTGTACATGTAAAGCTCTACTAATAGGTTTGAAATATTAAAAGCCACGTTAGACAGTTGCCCATTTCAATACCATTTGGCTAAAAACAGTTTACTGTTTACAAGTAGCTCAGAAAAGTTGCATAATTAGCCATTTTTAAGCACTACTGATTTGTTTTTATGGTTTGTAACAGTTTGTTTGGATTTTTTTTTTTTTATCCTTATGATTGTGGAATTTTTTTTTTCCTCTCATTATCTAGAACAATTGGTGCAATAACCACAATAAATATCACATAATGAAATTGGATTAAACAGCATGTGAGCAGTTGGTGGGAAAGCAGGTTTGTGTATAATACTACAAGCATATGAGCACCCTCTCAATAAAAATGAGACTACCCTGGCAGTTTCCTATTTATCGGCACCAATACCCAATATTTATTGTATATGACACAATTACAGAGTAGATTTGTGCCATACAGATAGTTAAACATCAAAATATACTGAGATGTTTTCTAAAAATGTTCCTTTTATTAATATATTACAAGGGCAGGATGTAGCCAAGTGGTAAAGCATTCGCTTGATGCACAGTCAGTCTAGAAATGATCCCAGTCAGTGGCCCCATTGGGCTGTTACTCATTTCCGCCAGTGCACCATGACTGGTATATATCAAAGTCATTGACATGTGCTGTCCTGTCTGTAGATGGTACAAATGGGAAAAATTAGTTGGTTCCTCTCTAAGACTGTAAGAATTACTAATTGTTTGCCATCCAGTAGCCGATGATTAATAATTTAATGTGCTCTAGTGTTGTTGTTAACCAAAACAAACTTTAAACTTCATCAATAATAACATACTAGTTATTCAACATACACAATGTAGCTTTGGAATGGTGCATGTACTATACCTTAATTGGTTTACCGAGGAGGATTGATCCTGCAACCTATAGTGCTTTGAGCCAGTGCTCTGTAATTTGTATCTAGTATAAATAGACTAAACCCTGCTTTCATGTAACAATTTGCTAGCTGATTTAACATACCAATATGTACACACAGTTCATTTTGGTTTGCACATGCCTTGACAAAGTGAACTGTTTTCAGTAAACATTCTTGTGGTAATGTACGTGGGTGCTGCGGATCTATGAATAGAATCTTTTAAACCGGTTTCAAAGCCCAGAATATTGTGAATCATTGTGTGATCTGCAAGATGGTCTTGTGAATCAGGTGCTGAGAGGAAATAGGGAGGAAACTAACTGGTCATACAGAAATAATTACTAACAGAGAGGCAGCTTGTTATTGCCACTGAACAGATGATACCAAACTATGAAGAGCTGCAGAATTCATTTAAAGCTCTGAATAGCAGAACAGATTTTTCTCAATGAAATAAATGCTGTTAAAGGTGTTTTTTTCTTCTTCTAATTGGTTTGACGAGTTAAAACAGATTTTAAAACTGTTGCCCACCTGTGTACAAAATTTATGCAATGTTGAAAGGGGACCAATGCCCATTTATAATTAGAATGTTTAACTGGTTTGATTCTTGCATACAGAATTGAATACCATATACGGTAGTGTATTGTCTGTATACTGAGGTTTAATGAGAGTTGCTTCATTTTTTCGAACCCCTATAAATAAAATGTGGTAAAAAAAATTAAAGGTGAGTTAAAGTTTATTTTTGTTTAACAACACCTCTAGAGCTCTAAAAAAAATTCCATTATTAGCAAGGGATTTTTTTTAGTCCCCTACCGGTCCAACCGGAGTGGAGTATAGGTTTCATCTCCCTCCGTCTGTCTGTCCCACATATGTTTTCCAGATGTTTTTTGCAGAATGCTTTGAGATATTGAGTTGAAATTTTGTTTATAGTTTCATCATGTACTGTTACAGATCAAGTTTGACTTTCATGACAGTTTACCCATATTTGATGGAGTTATGGCCCTTGAACTTAGGATATGTGAAAATTTGTTTTCCAGGGCCCTGTTCCACAAAGTGATCTTAGCCCTAAGATCACCTTAAGTGTATAACGACTATATACACTTATGGTGATCTTAGCGCTAAGATCGCGTCGTCGAACGAGGTCCAGACCTTTTTTTTAGAAGACCTTTAGATATTGAGCTGAAATTTTGTGTATAGGTTTATCACATACTGTTACAGATCACGTTTGACTTTTATGGTGATTTACACATTTTATGGCCTTTGAACTTAGTTGTGAAATTTTTGCAAAGCCTGAAGATTTCAAAATGAATTTTTGTATATAGCTTTATCATTTATATATAGCTTTACAAATCAAATTAAGCTTCATGGTGATTTATCCACTTTTCACAGTTATGGCCCTTGAATTTAGGAGATACGAAAAATTGTTGGGCCTGGTAGGGGACATGTATTGCTTTAGCAGTACTCTCAAAATGCTTGTTTTATATATATATATATATATATATATATATATATATATATATATACTCTTCAAAAAAGAAAACGCACAAGGGTACTATATGAATGGTCATTGCATGTCCCAAACACATTCCCACGTTCATTCGATAAAACAGCTACTGATACATACCATCCCAAAGACAGGATAGCACATACTACAATCTTTAATATTCTTGTCATGGTGCACTGGCTGGCGCAAGATATAGCCCAATGGGCCCAGTGGTTCAGATAGATTCTAAACCAACTGCTCATTAGGCGAGCACTCTACCACTGAACTACATCCCACTCAAGCTATTTATAGCTAACGATTTGCATTGAGATGTGGTGTCTTAAAACACTGTTAACAAATAAACATTAACCCTTGTCCTCACCAGATATCACCAACCAGTGCCCCATGAATCATGGTATATCAAAGGCCATGGTGTGCAGGGGTATCCCCAGGGCCGTTAGGCGTAGCGACCCGACACGCCTTGGTCCATAAAGTAAGCGCCTTGTCGGCATGGAAGCACCTTAAATCAGTTGCTGCTATGCCTTGATTTGAAGTGCTTTAGAAAAACAATTACCACAAGTACGAGCGTGGCAGTCAATTACCTCTTGCAAACAACTTGTGTGACAGTATCTCAAGCACACCTAATCACTATGATAGGTAAAACACTTCCTAAATACCTAACAATGGACCAGTCATTTCCTCAAAACAAGTGTTTGATAATTTTACCACATCTACTGGGACCGTTAATCTGCCAGGAAGGCGCTTACGCGTAACAGGATTTCCGTGCCGAGCAATCAAGCTTCAAGGCTGATCAAAGAAGATGCCAGTTGACAGAATCAACTACCATTTAACTGAATAAACGATAGGTGAAGCACTTTTTAAAAGTTCAGTTAAGTTGCCAATCAATCATTTCTATCCTGACACCCCCTTCTCAAAACACACACACACACACACACACATATACCCTGAAAACAACGATCTGTGTATGTCTGCCCATTCGACATCAAAGGAAACCGACTTCGGCAAGCAGTGAGGTAGCATGGGTTGTCAGCACCAGGTGCAAGGCAAGTATTGCGCCCCCTAACCAGTGAACCAGTAGCACACTTGAGTCCCTTCCACCAGTTCAGAATTTTGCACCCGGGGAAACCGCCCACAATATGCCACTGTCAGCGAGTACAAAAACTTTGATAAAAACTGGGTTACTATATTCAATAGCAATCTTTTTATTTATTATGTCCAATACCAGTCTTTTTTTTTTTTTTTTTTTTTTTTTTTTGGGTCTGTTCGATACATTTAAGAAAAGTTATATTTTATTTCAACAATAAAAACATTTATTTTATTTTGTATTGTGTCGGCAATACCCGCCTGGAAAAAATAAATTATTTGGCACCAAATATGTCACGTGATCAGAACGGTCATGTCTTTTGTACCCATTCACTGTCATCTGATATTTTGTCATCATTTGTAGATTTAATTTGTAACTAATTATTTTTACTTACTGTCATTTGTTTATTCAGTAATTCTTAATAAAAGATTAGAAATTTTTTTTTTTGTTAGGAATATGACTGCTTGTACCCCCACCACACACTTCTTGGGAAGTTGTGTTTAGCATTACAATTATCTTGGGTGCCATATAATATTTACACTGCCTTTATAAAAATGAAACTACTTTTATTGGCCACCTACATGTATATCAAAACAATCGATTCGATTGCACAAAATAGAAATAAAAAGGTCAGAACCGTGTTATCCTACATATCGGGATCCTATTTTAACACACACACACACACACACACATACAAACACACACACACACGCGTGCGATATTTGAGATAACTAGAAATTTTTATTAAAATATAACATTAAAACTAATCGATTTACCAAAATGAATGCCTGTGAATGACAGACTGACATTATCTCCCATTTCAGTTACATAAAATACATCGTACCAATCTTTTTTGTACCAGATACTGAGGGGCTAAATAAGGGGTGGGCTATCCATAGTCAACTAACAAGCAACAGTATAGGGTAACCAAGCTTACAAATGTCTTTATTGGATTTATTTTTCTGATTTACTTGGAAGGACGAGGGAGTATTGGGGGAAAGGGGAGGGGGGGGGGTTGGAATTACTCAGCCGCCCACCTTTACTTTTCGCCCAACAAGAACACTGCCGGGTTTTAACAGAATGCTGACATAATAAACATAAAATAATAATTATAATAATAAAATTAAATAAATAATATAAATTAAATAAAAATAATTAAAGAAATATAAAATAAATAATATAAATTTAAAAATAAAATAAAACATGATTAGCTGGATTGAAGGCAAACACTTAATTGTTTTCAACCCACTACCTCACTTATTTTGGCTTGATTTGTGTTATACTGATGCTAAAAATGTAAGCGTCTTAAAAAAATCCTGGGGAAAAGCTTGGTGTGTGCTGTACTATCTGGGAAAGAGCATATAAAAGGTTACTTGATGCTAATGAAAAATTTACCAGGTTTCCTCTAAGAAATGTTTGACATCCAATAGCTAATAATTAATAAATCAATGTGTTCTGATGGTGTCGTTAAACCATGGGTTGCTTGTTTAGAGGGCTTTCAATGACCATGTTATATATATATATATATATATATATATATATATATATATATATATATATATATATATGACACAAGCACAAAAATTAAAATGAATGAAACTGACAAATGAATGATAACATTGATCAATGAATGAGTAAAGAAGACATGTATGACTGCTCAACAGTAGTGTCTGCCCGAGCACTAGTTTGTAAGGTCTATCGTTTTGAACAGGTACAATGACAGGTGCGTACATGTATGGTCTATATATCCTGTGTTAACACATTTGCAGCTGCCTGTCTGGTACAGCAGAGAGTGCACCCAGTGCAATGTGGCCCTGTGTGAGCTATTCTGGTAGTTGGGAACAACCACACACTTCTGTCTAGATACCAAATCTTGGCACACATTTTGTGCCCTCTTGGCCAAGTACATTGCCTTTTGTTCATTCAGCAAATTCCGTACTAAATCTTCTGCTGTATAGTTTTATATGTACGTTTAATGCATTGTACATGTATGTAAGTATGCAAAGCCAATGCTTCTAGAATTTTTATAAAATCCACTAGCCATGGGAAGAGTGATTTTAAAAATGTACTAGCCATGATTAAACATTTACTAGCCATACTATAACTTTAAGTTAATACAATTTTACTAATAGTAACAATTGGATATGTCACCTAAAGATAGAGATAGAGCTTAAAATCACTAAGCTGTGGGGATGGGGGCAGGATAATCATATAAATTTACCAAATGGACTTAAATGTAGCATTTGACAACTTTTTTTCACTAGCTGTTGGGCATGGCAATAGTGGTTATTTCCTAGCCCAACACTGAATATCACTAGCCATGGGAGTCTGGCTACCATAATCTAGAAGTCCTGCAAGGCATTACACAAAGTTTAGGTTACATGTTCACCAAAGTCACTGCAATAAAATTTATATGGTGCTCATTATACATTTTAGATAAGTATAGCCAAAATAAGCATCAGTTAAGTAAAAGGTATGTCAATTATACTAAACCATGTCACCTCAAAACCAGTAAAATAGCATTTTAATATTTTTATTACAGAATTTAACACGTTAAAATTTCTTTTGTTTTTAAAATGACACCACTAGAGCACATTGATTTATTAATCATTAGCTATTGGATGTCAAACATTTGGTAATTTTGACATGTAGTCTTAGAGAGGAAACTCACTACATTTTACCATTAGTAACAAGAGGTCTTTTGTATCCACTGTCGCACATACAGGATAAAACATACCATAGCCTTTGATATATACTAGTCGTGGTGCACTGGCTGGAACGAAAAATAACCCAAAGGGTCCACCGACAGGGATCGATCCCAGACCGACTGCGCATCAGACGAGCACTGAACCACTGTGAAACAATGCAAACTCTATAAACTACATGTACGTGGCATCATTTTGTGTTTGTATATTCATGATGGCATTGTATTTACCGGCAGTACTGACCAAGTCATTATTTTGCAAACACCAGATTGTCAAATAATATTGTAAGTTACATAGTGCATGATAATTTTTGTTTAAAATTATATGATTCGCTCACTCTCTCTCTCTCTCTCTCTCTCTCTCTCTCTCTCTCTCCCCCCCCCCCCCCCCCCCGGGCCAGTTATGAGTGCCTGCTCGGATAATGAATAAAATAAATCTAGTCTCGGGAGTGCTGGGGAGCAAGAATGATAGCTCCCCTTAATTGGCAAGGTCTGCATAGATGATCCAGTATCTACCACTCAAAAAGAAACATACCAAATATTCCATTAAAAAATGTTGTGCTTGTATTCATTATTTATTGAAGCTTTAGAAATCTGTCTTATCACATCCAACATATCTGACTTAGTCGGTGACATCGAGCATGGGTTGAGTTCTTTCTCTGTTTTAACTATAGAAGGCATATTTTAAAGTAATTGTTTTCATTCAGTAGTGTGTGACAAATGAGATTTTGTATGCATGTCAACGGACTCTAGTCTTAACATCAGTGTGTGAAATTAACATTTTCTAACTGTCCCAGATAATAGTGGTTTGTTGTTTTATTTATTGTCTAGCTGGTTATGTACATTGCCAGCCCTGTTTTAGTTCCATCCATTCATCCATTGTTATGTTCTTGCTTATATTCAATTACGGTTCAAGCTCAGTGTTCTGGATACACACATCGGCTATCTGGGCTGTTTGTTAATCGTTAGTTGTTAGCTGAACATTAGTAAGAGAGAAGTTTGTATAGTGGCCTTACATCTACCCACAGAGTTGTTAAGACTCACTGTGGGATTGGGCCAGTATTGAGAAAGAAAGAAAGAAAGAAATGTTTTATTTAACGACGCACTCAACACATTTTGTTTACGGTTATATGGCGTCAGACATATGGTTATGGACCACACAGATTTTGAGAGGAATCCCGTTGTCGCCACTACATGGGCTACTCTTTCCGATTAGCAGCAAGGGATTTTTTATTTGCGCTTCCCACAGGCAGGATAGCACAAACCATGGCCTTTGTTGAACCAATTATGGACCACTGGTCGGTGCAAGTGGTTTACAGCTACCCATTGAGCCTTGCGGAGCACTCACACTCAGGGTTTGGAATCGGTATCTGGATTAAAAATCCCATGGCTCTTCTGGGATCCGAACCCAGTACCTACCAGCCTGTAGACCGATGGCCTAACCACGACGCCACCGAGGCCGGTCAGTATTGAGAAGTGAACCCAGTACCTACCAGCCTTAAAAGTCTGATGGCTTAACCACTATACCACCGAGGTCGGTTACAGAAAGGTGTAATCAAACCTGCTGGGGCCTGCTTTTCAGTGTTGAGTTTGTAATCTTAGTCACATTTACATTGTGTAAAGCACAGTAAGTCGCTCTGATAAAACAGTAGATGGGTTGTCGCATACCTGTATTGAGGTTAACGACCATGAGACATACCAGTGTCACACCTGTGAAGTTATGTTTTACAACAAGCCAGGCAGGTGTCAATGAAAACATTGTTATACAAGGTCACAATTCAGTGTGAAGAAAAAAAATGTGGGAACTAATAAATGTAATTCACTAATGTTATTAAATTGGTATTAAAATAAAACCATTAAGATATCCACTGTGTATATGTGTGGGAGGCTACCTTGGTACTACTGTACTAGAATTGCTGTCTCAGCAAAATATCCCCAGTGGCTTACATGGCCACCCACGATTATCAACATTTTTAACCTTTTTTTTTTTAACTTTTTTTCCTCGCCTCCTGCTCCTAATGTATGTATGCATTTTAAAGGGACTGTCCTGAGTTTGCTGCCATTGTATCATGTTTATGATCAACAGAAACCTTTGAATGATTAAATTACGTATTAAAGAGTTTTCATGTTTAGAATATCAATATACATGTGTATTTGAACACATGGACCGGCCTCGGTGGCGTCGTGGCAGGCTATCGGTCTACAGGCTGGTAGGTACTGGGTTCGGATCCCAGTTGAGGCATGGGATTTTTAATCCAGATACCGACTCCAAACCCTGAGTATGGGTAGGTGTAAACCACTTGCACCGACCAGTGATCCATAACTGGTTCAACAAAGACCATGGTTTGTGCTATCCTGCCTGTGGGAAGCGCAAATAAAAGATCCCTTGCTGCTAATCGGAATGTTGAGTGCGTCGTTAAATAAAACATTTCTTGTCATCATGTTTGTAGCCCAAACCAGATTTTACCTTCAAATAATTTATATTTTAGGCACAGTATTTATCACTTTTGACTTTGGTGTAATCTAAAGCCCTGGAGGTACCTCACCCATAACAATGTGTTACACATCCCATGAAACCTGCTCTAATATTCTTCTCCTCCCCATTGATTCATTGATGGTTTACACTTTTTTTTTCTTTACTTCAATCTTTTGATAATCATATGATATACTACTCAAAAGAATTTAAGGGTCAAAAATTTATAACCAAATAAGTTTCAGAGTGTATTAGATTGATGATGTAAAACTACACCAAAAATTTAATTTATTGTTCCATATTTACAAAAAAACCACAAATAAACGTCACTGTATACAAGAAAGTCACATGACATGCTGTCAAAGTTGAAGGTTGTCAAACATGGATTTTACACATTAGAACATTCATTTAATAGTGTGTGAATCCAACCCTGGCACGAATACACTCGACACATCATTGCCTCATGCTGTTGATCAGACGTCTGAAGAACTCTTGGGGAATGGCCTGCCACTCTGCCATAAGAAGTTGACCCAGATCATGAAGGTTGGCCGGAGGGGCATGGTTATCCTGAACTCTCCTGCCTAATTCATCCTAGGCGTGCTCTATTGGGGCCAAGTCAGGCAAATATGCTGGCCAATCCATCCTGGCGATACCTTGTTGTCTGAGAAAGTCCGTTACCACCCTGGCGCGGTTGGGTCTGGCATTGTCATCCTGCAGAACTGCCCCGCCGCCAATCTGCTGAAGGCCTGGGAGAACCAACGGCCGGATAATCTCATTCAGATAGCGGATTCCATTCAGATTGCCATCCACCACATAGAGGGGGGTCCTGTGGTGGATAGAGATGCCGCCCCACACCATGACGCTGCCACCACCGAACCGGTGACGTTGTCTAACGTTAACGTTAACGTCAACGTCAGCGAAGCGCTCCCCAGGACGTCTGTAGACACGAACCCGACCGTCGTTGAACTGGAGACTAAACCTGGACTCATCAGTGAACATCACTCGACCCCACTGAACACGTTGCCACCGCAGATGAAGTGTGCACCAGTGACGTCTGGCCATCCTGTGACGTGGTAGGAGTGGTGGTCGAACAGCCTGGCGACGGCAGCGTAGATTATTGGCTCTCAGACAATTGCGTATGGTTTGATCAGACACTCGAGTTCCAGTCACAGTCCGCAGATTGTCACGTAATCGGCGTGCAGTGGTTGTGCGTTGACGTAGAGCCATATTGGTGATGTAGCGGTCCTCTCTATTTGTAGTGCTTCGGGGTCTTCCCGAACATGGACGATTTCGATTAGAATTCGTTGCTTGGTACCGTTGCCACAGTCGGCCAACGACACTCTGACTGACACCAAGTCTCAGAGCAACATTTCTTTGCGTATTGCCATCCTGAAGCCAAGCAATAGCCCTTCCTCGATCTTCGATAGTCAGTTGAAGTCGTACCATTGTCGAATTTGGAGTGTGCACCGTACATGAACGCAAGCTCCAATTATACGGAAATTCAGCATTGGGAACATGGAATACACATGCAAAGCGTGCAAATGAAGCGCTTTGTGAAAAAGCAAGTTATGGGCACTTAGCAGACCTTTCGCTTTCGCCCTAATTTACGTGCAAATGTAAGCATGTTTTCGCCATTAGAACTAGTCGACAGTGTCAATGACAGTGGATTTTAATTCATTTATGGGTTGCTTAGACCCACTTTCGTCAAAATGGAACAATACCATGCGTGACATTATGGTCTAGCTAATATAATTGACATTCAGAAAATAATGTCGAAAATATCGTCTGACCCTTAAATTCTTTTGAGTAGTATATTTTGTCTTGCATCAAATAGACAATATCGCCCTCAAATCTAAAAAATTCATATACAGGGATCGATTTTGGCCTTGCCCTTGTTACTGGACGCGGTGCCCCGATAAATTGGACCGTGTCCACGGCCATAAGTAGCCGTGGTTGTCTTCCTTGTATGCCCTAGTGCCCTTCTCATGCCTGGTACCAACTAAATTGAACTTTGCAGCATTTGTCACTTGCCGTGTATTCGTCCATAAGAACAGAAATCCAAAGAAATTATTGCCGACTCTCAGACACACAATTTCGATGGGCGCAGCCATGTTGTTATTGTTTACAAGCCACAGATCCGAGAACCACGTAAAGACTGTTCTGCGCAGGGAACGTCATCTCTCACTCGCATCAGTGAAAACTTTACAGAAAGTGGCCTTGGTGCCTTACCCTTGAACGAAATGTTGCCCTTGGTGCCCTGCCCAGTGGCCTTGGTGCCCCCAAAATTTCCTCAAACCCAAAGCCAAAATGGCCTTGCCCCGAATTTTTTTTAATTCTACCCCTGCATATATATATATATATATATATATATATATTCTTTATTCCTCTTGTAGAGAGTTTGAACAGTACAGATTATCATACATACATAATACATAAAAGACAATGCACAATGATTAATGGATATTATATAGTACTTAATACAAAATACATGATACATAACATACAGTGGCATGGAAATAAATACATGGTGAGAGAATTACATGAAAAGGTTGTTGGTTGATCAGAATCACGCAATCATGCACATATAAATTCACTCGCCACCCTGCCTCTCTCTCTCTCTCTCTCTCTCTCTCTCTATCTCTCTCTCTCTCTCTCTCTCTCTCTCTCTCTCTCTCTCTCTCTCTCTCTCTTACACACACACACACACACCGCTATAAAGATCTGCACTTTTGCACTAGAACAGACAGTCATGACTGTACAGTATATTGGTCTTCATATTGTTAACATAATATATTTGCGTTATTTTATAAATGAAGTGTATGACAGTTTCACTATATAACATAGATGATTCATCATCAATATTTATTGGAGGTTTGCAGGACAGGAGTTTTGTAATAAAAATATTATCGGGGCAGTTATGTAATTCTACACTGAGGTCAATAGGACAGATATCAAGAAGCGTTATCCAAAATGTATTTCTGGTTGTTATTAAGTGTGAACAACTACTCATGACGTGTGTAAAAAGATCAGAATAGTTACTAGTACATAACGTACAAATACCTTGTACTGAGTTTGGCCTCCATGTAGCACATATATTTATCAAGTGATTTGCTTGCTCCTTTAGTGATGGATTTGACTGTGCAACTGACCAAGCTCTATGCACTTTTAAAGAAATTTGTAACTGCCAGTTAGTTTTGATATCAAATTCTAAAACATGTTTTCTTACAATTCTATTCCAAATATGCTTACTAGGGAATACTGATGTTAGAAAAAATTTGTTGAGGTGATGCTGTAGATTATATTTACGAAGAATTGTGTATATATCAGCTGCAAAGCCAATATTTGAACGAACACACTGATTTTTACAACTTAGTAGTCAAGTGATTGCTATTTTGTAAGCCAGAGTCCACACGGGGCATTGCAAAAGATGTCGTAAATAGTATAATTTGTTTCTATCTATATGTCCTTCAAGGGATATACTGCCAAGAAGTCCAAGACAAAAATCGGTTCGTGTTCTTTTAGGAAGACCCTGGATAATCTTTATTACAAATCTGTATGCTCTTTCTAACGCCAATAGTTCATTTGTATTTAAATTATTCCATAATTCACTACCATACAAGGCTTTTGATAGGCAATGAACTAGCTTGATGCTAGTTACAGGATTAATTCCACGGCAGTGACAACCAGCCTGAACTAGAGACATAGCGGTGGATTTTATAGTTTTGCAAGTCTCGAGTGTTCTGTCCCAATTACTTAAAGACCTTTGTAATTTAATACCAACATGTTTTATGGTTGTTGAACATGGCAGTTCCTTTCCATACAGAATAAGTTTTGTATCCGGATCCTTACAGAAGTCAACAACTTGTGTTTTAAAAACAGAGAATGTAAAACGCCATTTAGCGCTATATCGCTCACATATTAAAATCATAATTTGAATGTTACTTGGAGCAGGAGAAATAATAGAGCTGTCATCTGCTTGAGTTGGGCAAGAAACTAGATACAATCTAACTGTAGACCTTTGAACCATCAACTTGGCCTATTTCAATTCCTTATGACATCACTTTCTAATGACATCATTAGCTTTCCAGGTTTTATTTTCATTTAATCCCGGAAAAAGAATGTAATTAACCAATCACAATACAGAACACACTCGCCATCAGTTTACAATTTATAATTTTGCGTTTAGATCCATTTTTTACAATCTGTATGTGCTAGATCAGTGAAACATGATTTATAGTTGCACCTATGGATGATCATCACAATGCATATAAAATGTTTTTTAATTTTAATTAATGTTTTTTTAATTTAATTTTTGAAATGTTTATTCAGTTGAATAACTATGGATACATCTGTCGGCACCATTGAAAATGTTTATGGTACGTTTGTGAGAATGTACTAGTAATAGTAATTTATTTTTTTATTTTTTATTTTATTTTATTCTTTTTTGTAGGTGCACTCTGTCGGCGGCAATCACGATGTGAACAAGGTAGCTGTTACCCCGCCACGGGGGATTTGTTGATAGGTCGCGGTAAACAATTGAACGCTTCATCCACGTGTGGCATACACAGACCACAGAGATACTGTGTAGTGAGTTACCTGGAGAAGAAGACCAAGTGCTTTCAGTGTGACTCGAGACAGCCATGGCAGGCGCAGGTCTTCGAACAGAGTCATCGGATAGAAAACATTGTGTCGTCTTTCAAGGGCCGCAGGCACCGATGGTATCAGGCCGAGAACGGCAAGGAGAAAGTCTGTATTCAGTTGGACTTGGAGGCGGAGTTCCATTTCACTCATTTAATTATGACCTTCAAGACATTCAGGCCAAAGGCCATGCTTATCGAGAGGTCGTACGACTTCGGTAAGACGTGGAAGGTGTATAGGTACTTTGCTCAAAATTGTCGCAAGTCGTTTCCTGGCATAAGACGAGGACCAGTCCGGTCCTTGACCGATGTTATTTGTTCTCAGAGATACTCAGCAGAGACACCGTCGACAAATGGAGAGGTATGTTTATTATTGTCATGGCTGGGTGGATGGATGGGATGGGTGGATGGATGGGGTGGGGTGGATGGATGGGATGGGGTGGATGGGGGGGGTGGATGGATGGGTGGGTGGGTGGGTGGAAGGAAGGAAGGAAGGAAGGAAGGAAGGATGGATGGATGGATGGATGGATGGATGGATGGATGGATGGATGGAAGGAAGGAAGGATGGATGGATGGATGGACGGACATGTGAGGCACAAAACTTTCCCCATTTTAACCATTATTAGAACCCTACTGGTCAAATGGAGGGCACTGCATATACTATATAGTTACTAGGATGGTTGGGTTTTTTCACAAAGCTTTCAATTTGTTTTCGATAAAATGTGCTAGTCTTTAGCCATTATTAGAACTCTACTGGACAAACTGGCAGGTACTGTATACAGTTTTTTTCACAATGCCTCCAGATACTGAACTGAAATTATGTGTGTAGTTTTTTCATGTACTGTTACAGATAAAGTTTGACTTTAACGGCGATTTACCCATTTTTCACATTTATGACCCTTGAATTTGGAGATACAAAAATTTGTTAACTGGACTTTTTTTATTGTAATGCCTGAAAATAATGAGATTAAATTTTGTATCTATGCGTTAACATGTACAGTTACATATCAAGTTTTACTTTCATGGCCATTTACCAATTTTTTTACAGAGTTATGGCCCTTGAATTTAGAAGATAAGAAAATTAGTTGTGCCTAGTAGGGGGCATATATTGCTTTAGCAATACTCATAATGCTTGTTAAAGAGGTGTAAGTTATGTAAAGATCATTCCTGCATTTATTTTTAAATGGGTATTAAATCCCTGTACTTTTCAGTTTTTATTTCAAGCAGTTGGAATAATTCTTCGAGCCCATTGTTTCCTCTTTGCTTTTTCTTTTATTTTAAGATTTAATTTTTTATTGAAGGATAGATAGATAAAGTAAAAATTCCACTTCTACCTATATCTTCTTTATTTAACATTATAACTCTAAGTCCAAAATAAGGATTGAAGTGTCTGTTTTGTTTTGATCCTGGGTTTTTTTGTTTTAGTGTGTGGGGGGTGTTTTTTAAATTTATGAACAAAGGAACTTAACCAAATTTTTTATTTGTGAAAGTTAAAATGGTAACACAAGACCAAACTTTATTTTAGTTGTTAAAATTGAAAATGTGTCCCAGTAGTCTTTGCTGTGGGTGTAAAGTCAAAATCAAGAAATTTAAACTGGTTGGTATGTGTTTCAGGTTATTTTCCGAGTGCTGCCTCCTTTCATCCGAATCCGTGATCCTTACAGCGAACAAGTTCAAGATCTTCTCAAACTGACGAATCTCAGAGTGAACTTCACAGAACTGCACACATTAGGTACGGTTGTTAGGCTAGCATTCTCATATTCCCATAGTACTAAGTCATAGAACTTCACAGATTAGGTACGCTTGCTAGCAGTTTCATTTACGCTAGAAACTGTTTTCTGACAAGTTGACTTAATTCATTGGAAGGTCATGTATGGTAGCTGTCACTGAGTATATACAGGAAGCCAGATCATTAATATAAATAATGTTTTGTCATGTATGTACATGTCCATTGTAGTAAGTAGTATAGATAGGTATAGGTATTAGGTGTATATAGGGACATGTATATATTGTGATAGAGAGAAACAGTGTTCATTTACAAGCAAGGTGGTCATAATATACTTTTTACTTTTCCATTCTTATAGTGCAGAATATGTATATTATATATATTATATACATTTATAAGTACATGTCAGCTTATTTTTAGTACAGTGAAACCTCTGAAGACCAGACCCTCTGTAAATTGGAATTCCCTCAAAACCGGATGCTTTACAGAGTTCCTTTTTAAAAGCCAAGACAGAATTTAACATCTCTAAACCAGATCTCTTAAAATAGGACATTTGTTTTGGTCCCAAGGGTGTCCGGTTTAGAGGGGTTTCACTGTATACTCATGAATATTAGTTCACTGGTTAATAAATATATCTTAGTTGGTAGAGCACTTACATGTATCTGAGATTGGTCGATAGACTGAACCATATCGGTGAACCCATTGGGCGTTTTCGCAGTCAATGCCCCACAATTCATATATCAAAGGCCATGATAATTGATATGTGTTGTTCTGTCTGTGGAAAACTTCAATAAGAAAATGTTCCCTGATTAATTTTGCATAGGATACTAGTGATTTCCCTAGAAATTTGGCAAGGCATGGTAGACCAAACCCTTTTGGGGCATTTTCACCATTTTCGGGGCACTTGTTTTTCATTAAAAATACACAAAAATTAATTGAAATAAACATTAATGTAATTTATGTGATTGCTTTAATAAATGAATGGCAAAAGATATAAAAGGCATATTTTATTAATTAATAATACCTTTTTGGGTGTTTTATAAAGGCAATTGTACAATTAATTAGTGATAAAGGCTTGTTTAATCTCACGGCAGCATAGTGCTGATTACGGCAATATGGTGCTAGACTATTGAGGCATGGTGCTGCACAATTCTAAAACAAGTTAGGGAAAACAATAGATACTTTTATCAATGTTTCCCCATCCCATTTAAAAGCATGCATCAACAAGGCTGGAAATTAATTTTGTGAAATAGGAAGCAACATTTACTTTTCTGACTTTAACCTTGATGTAAAAGCTGGGAATTGAGAAGCAGTTCTAGACCACAGGTATTGCTATAAAGTCTGTAGCAGAAAGCAAAATCTACTGGTGAACCTGATTATCAGAGTGAGTGAATGAGTATTTTTAGCATGCCCATATACCACTACAGTTTCAGGCATGTCTGTCGCGGGCCAAGTCTATGGATAGTCAGTGGCTTGGTCCAGGACAGAATACTAAAGGACAATTTAGATTTTTAAACCAAAATTGGGACTAGGGACTTTAATAATATTTAAATTTGAAAGCGCAAGTCCAAAAATAAATAACAATATAACCCTGAATTGATTATCAGAAAGCATATCTTAATTTTGAGCAGCAGTTGTCTCGTGGTCACTGACAATTTCAAGTCTTCATTTAATTTACTTTCTCTCCTAAGCATGTGATTTATGGTTTGTATGATTGTGAAAACATGAATAATTGTCAACGACCTCTAAATTTCATTTTAATTATTTTAATGAAATTGTCTGAAAAAGGATATCTGAATGACTTTTATGCATCATGCTACAGCAAAACAACCCCCCCCCCCCCCCCCCCACCCCCCCCCACCCCAAAAAAAGAAGAAAAAAAGTTCAACATTGGCCATTGGTATGCAGTGTCTACTCATTTGTTAATTATGTTTGTGACTTTTTCCATGTTTATTTGCAGGTGACACTCAGCTGGACAGCCGTCCTGAGATAAAGGATAAATACTACTACGCTCTGTATGATATGACTGTTAGGGGGAGCTGCTCATGTTACGGACACGCCTCACGCTGTCTTCCCGTTTCAGGATACGAAAACAGACCCAATATGGTGTGTACACTCAAACCAGCTCACTGTTTAATGGTTAAAGTTTGTTCTGTTGTGTAACGAAAACAGACCCAATATAGTGTGTACATCAAACCAACTCAATGTTTAATGGTTAAAGTTTGTTCTGTTGTATAACGAAAACAGACCCAAAATAGTATGTACACGCAAACCAGCTCACTGTTTAATGGTTAACATTTGTTCTGTTTAATGGTTAACATTTGTTCTGTTATATAACGAAAACAGACCCAATATGGTGTGTACACGCAAACCAGCTCACTGTTTAATGGTTAAAGTTTGTTCTGTTGTATAACAAAAACAGACCCAATACAGTCAAATCCACTTAATTGGATGTCGGATTATTGAATATTTCGGATATTTGAATATGTTTGTCCTGCACGGAACCATTTGCCATTATGACAATACAAAATCCAACGGTTAATTGGATGTGTTTTTTAACGTGTTTTCGGATATTTGAATATAAAATTATCCTTGCCGAATGGCAATTGCACGTAAAACATAGGAAAGTTTGTGTTACTTGATGTGTTTTTTTTTAATTTATGATCGTACGTAATACCATACTATCGTACATGCAAAAATGAATACTTTTAATTTTATTTAATTTCATTGTTTAAAAAAAGGAAAAAGACTTACAACAAACTTGTTTTCTTGTTTCTTAAATTATTTCGGATGACTCGTTATTAATCAATACATTTCCTAATTACATCGTAATTAATCCATGAACTCTGAGATTCATCTCAAATGTGACCCAATGGCCGAGACAATGCAGGACAATCAAGGATCAAAGTCGGTCATTCCCACCTTGTTGGCGGCCATGTGCGTTTCGTAAGCAGGCATCCCTTAATCTCATGTCGGCCACTTTTGAAGCAGTGTATGTTTAATCCATAAATAAACACTTGTCAGATATTTTTCTCTATGAATTGTCGGTGACAGTAACAAACAAAAGCCGTTTGCTACTAGTGTTATTTTTAGCGGGATCTTTTGATCACGTGATTTTTCCTCTGCAGCTCACAATGTGAGGCCCCATTTGGGGTGACCGATTATGGTGATTATTGTTTAAATTGTTAAATGCCGACAAAAGGTAAGTTGTAGGAGATTTTCTTAGCAAGTTGGATTAATCATCTTTTGGCTATAAATATTGACAAGAACTCTTTTTTTTTCACAATGTCAACATGGCAAATAAACGGAAAGGAAACGATTTATCTTTGGCTCAGAAATACGACGAGATATGTGCCCAGTATCTAGCCAATGCTAACCCAGAACGAAAAAGACAGAGAACAGGAAAAGCAGCCAATGTGGAGAAGGCCTTATCAGAATGGTTTTCCGTCGCCAGACAAAAAGACATTCCAATATCGGGCCCAATATTAGCGTTTGTGTTTGTGTTTTTCCTTCTGTTACATTGAATAACGGCCTTTCACTTATTTGACTTTGGCCAGTCTAGTTTACCTGTCAAATCAGTTACAAATGCACACAGATAATAGTCAGATAGACGTCCTGGTAAAATACAGAACATGGAAATGACTACTTATTCAAGATTATATTGGGTGGTTGGGGTGGGGTCTTGTTGCACTTGATTTACAAATGTACAAAGAAGTTAATAATGGCCATTTAATTATCAAGAAGTTAATAACGGCCTTTTAATTATTTGACTGTGGCCAGTCTAATTGAGCTTCCGGTGGTTTTATCTGGGTCATTAGATGTTTAGTCACTTCTGCTTCTAGGCGTACAAACGGCATTAACTGTTGTCTCTTGTATTTATCAAGTTTATAGACAAACTTGATAATGGCAACAGAGTCACAATATGGAACTTGGAATCGGTATTTTATTAACACAAAATACTTACCGGTTTTTGACGAAAATTCCACATGTCATGAGGCCCAAATTGGGAGAATCGTAATTAGGGTTTGCATAAATCAACGAGGTCTTAATTGGGTATATCGTATGTCGAAACTGTACCTTCGGTTTATTGAATATGCCACTTATTTGAATATATTTTTGTTGCACGAGGCACATCCAAATAAGCGGATTTGACTGTATATTGTGTACACTCAAACCAGCTCATGCAAAGTCAAAATCATAGAGTGAAGTCATTCTCTCTCAAACTCTATAGAGGGAGACGTTTTTAACAGCAGGGAGACTTGAATTTTTAATCCAAAAATATAAAAGACGCGAAAAAAAGTTATCTTAATACAGGTGCAACTTTTACAATCTTTATTTTATTTTTTATTTTTTTATTTTTTACTGTCTTTACTGCTGATTGATGGATATATGCTCTATAGTTTTATAGTCAAACTCTCAGACACATCACACTTAATTATGATTTATGAATAGGTGTTCCTCAAGTTCTTCACCATTCATCCGTGATGTGTACATTGCAAGTGATGACTGTTTTTAAAAAGGCGACACACATTTCGCCTTACTGTGACTGGCACGGCGAAGTCAGGCTGGTCAGAGCGAAGTTTGGCCTCACTTCGCCAAGTCGCATGAGCCCTAATATAACATTTACAAGTTGATGCTGGGTGCGAACATTGCAAAGTTTATACCTACACAGGCTGCAAAACAAAACTGAACTTACGTTATTTCTTCCAAGAGTAAAAGTATTCTTGACATAGTAGTCATTTTTAAAGTTTGTTTTGTTTTGTTTTGTTTTGCTTGATTTAAAATTTACTTGCCAACTAGTAAACTAAGAGATTTTGCACTATGGTGCTTATATCGTTTGAATTTTTTTATTACTGTGATACATGTCATAGAAAGTAACCACGGATATGGCCCTTGAAAATATCCTACTAAGTTAAATAGAAACACAGATAATGAAGATATGTAAATTGTAATATGTTTATATCTAGGTTCACGGCAAGTGTGAATGCTCACATAACACCAAGGGCTTAAACTGTGAAATGTGTGAAGATTTCTATAATGATCTGCCATGGAGGCCAGCAAGGCAGAATGAACCTCATGTATGCAAAAGTAAGTTAATGAATCAAATGGATTGACCTTGAGGCTGTAGGCCTATGTAAATGCTTTTCCATGCTGTAAGTTTTTGTGAACAATAAACATAATAAGTATTATTATTTTTTTTTTTGGCCATTACATGCAGACTTAAAGTACAATGCACATAATATAGAGGTATTCGAATCATGCTAAGCATTTGAATATATTTGAATACATTCACATGGAAAGGAATGTGTGGGAAGTGGGAGGGATAGGATGGGTGATAAAGAAAATATATATTATAATAATATAATGACTTTTAGAAGCAGGTAAAAATACTTGCTGTTGGGTTTTTTTTATAGCTTAAGAAATACAAGTTCTATTCCTTTTAAAGGCCCATGCATACAGCTTACGAATTAATTTTGTACATAAGAGGATTTTGATTTAAAGCATCTCAGCTTTTACACATCTGTAAAACTAATTCTTAGAGCTAGGTTTTTGTTTTTTTCCCCTGAGGTTGTTTCACTTTGTATAATCAAGAAACATCTATCTATTTTCTGAATATAGTATGTCATTTTCTTATTCATTATGGGGTCACCTTGCCCATAGCCATATTAGCGCATTGCTAATTTTTGTACAAAGAGGCTACTACTTTCACTCATTGGCTAATGAAACATAGTTTGAATTATAAATCTCAAGGAAATTCTTTACATATCTCAAAATTTGTCTTGCATATCTGAAAATTAGCTTACATATCTGAAAATTGGCTTGCATATCTGAAAATTGGCTTGTATATCTTGAAATTGTCTTGCATATCTGAAAATTAGCTTACATATCTGAAAATTGGCTTGCATATCTGAAAATTGGCTTGCATATCTGAAAATTAATTACATAAGTGTGTCCAGTGTTTTACTTTTAATTCACATTCAAGGAACATCTGTTTATTTACTGCAACTTTCTGCAATTTGTTCTGTTTTCTCTTTTTCCAGAATGTAACTGCAACAACCACTCTAACAAGTGTCACTTTGACCCGTCTGTGTACGAGCTGACGGGGCGCATCAGTGGCGGCGTCTGCGATAACTGCCAGCACAACACGGAGGGCCGCAACTGTCAGGACTGTAAACGATTCTTCTACCAGTCGCCAAACAGGGACATCCGTGACCCAGAAGTCTGCCAACGTAATTAGCCATTTTAATCATTAAAGGAATTGTGTTACCATCATAATTATCAGTTTTAATAATTAAAGTAACTGTTTGAGTTAATTAGCAGTTTTAATAGTTAAAGTAACTGTTTGAGTTAATTAGCAGTTTTAATAGTTAAAATAACTGTTTGAGTTAATTATCAGTTTTAATAGTTAAAGTAACTGTTTGAGTTACCATTGTAATTAGCAGTTTTAATCATTAAAGGAACTGTCCAAATTAAACCTTGATTAGCAGTTGTAATAATTAAAGGAACTGTCCGAATTAAACCATATTTAGCAGTTTTAATAATTAAAGGAACAGTCCGAATTAAACCATATTTAGCAGTTTTAATAATTAAAGGAACTGTCCGAATTAAACCATAATTATCAGTTTTAATAATTAAAGGAACTGTCCGAATTAAACCATATTTAGCAGTTTTAATAATTAAAGGAACAGTCCGAATTAAACCATATTTAGCAGTTTTAATAATTAAAGGAACTGTCCGAATTAAACCATATTTAGCAGTTTTAATAATTAAAGGAACAGTCCGAATTAAACCATATTTAGCAGTTTTAATAATTAAAGGAACTGTCCGAATTAAACCATATTTAGCAGTTTTAATAATTAAAGGAACAGTCCGAATTAAACCATATTTAGCAGTTTTAATAATTAAAGGAACTATCCGAATTAAACCATATTTAGCAGTTTTAATAATTAAAGGAACAGTCCGAATTAAACCATATTTAGCAGTTTTAATAATTAAAGGAACTATCCGAATTAAACCATATTTAGCAGTTTTAATAATTAAAGGAACAGTCCGAATTAAACCATATTTAGCAGTTGTAATAATTAAAGGAACTGTCCGAATTAAACCATTATTAGCATTTTTAATCACCCAAGGAACCATCGGAGTTAAACCATAATTAGCCATTTTAAGAAAGGAACTGAATTATTATTATAATTAGCAATTTTAGTAATTAAAGGGTCTATCTGAACTTGTAGACATTTGTAACATATTTTTTGTGTATGCACCATCTAAAAATATATTTTTGAAAAGGGGTGATTTTCTTTTTATTATTAACATTATTATTATCTTTATTAATATGATGATAATCTTAATAATATGAGGGGAACATGAAATATATTATTTATTATTATGTTGCAGCGTGTGACTGCGATCCTGCTGGTTCGCTGCGGAATGGAGAATGTGAGGGGCGGACAGATCCGGTGTACGGAACAGAAGCTGGCAGATGTCGCTGTAAACAGTTTGTGAAGGGAAGTCGCTGTGACCTGTGTATTGACAACTACTGGAACCTGAGGGACGAAAACCCCGAAGGCTGTGAAGGTATCAATGTTTTTTCTCTATTCCAAACCACTGACTCACGAAATAGCACCACATTGTACCTCAAATTACATTGATTAACTTAATTATGTCATTTTAAATACTACTGCAAAATGATGTTATTTTAAATACTACTGCAGTAGTGTTCACTGTTTGTTTTTGTTTTTTTAACTGAAGTTATTTGTAAACATTTCATCAAATTTTAAGTTTCATAGACATTTGTTTGGATTATCATTACATTTGCATTAAAGTCTAGTTTCAACCAGTGAAAATGGAAGGAAGGAAATGTTTTATTTAATGACATGCTCAACACATTTTATTTACGGTTATATGGCGTTGGACATATGGTGGAGGACCACACAGATATTGAGGGAGGAAACCCGCTGTCGCCACTTCATGGCCTACTCTTTTCGATTAGCAGCAAAGGATATTTTATATGCACCATCCCACAGACAGGATAGCACATACCATGGCCTTTGATATACCAGTCGTTGTGCACTGGTTGGAGCGAGAAATAGCCCAGTGGGCCCACGGACGGGGATAGATACCAAACCGACCGCGTACCACTGGGCTACGTCTCGCCTCCATTGAAAATGCCTGATGTGCAATCCTTTTGATTCTTTTTTGGTCAATAAAATATCTCAAAACAAAACAAAATGGATACTAAGTGTGGTTAATCTACAAACTTGTAACACATTTGGATTAACTTAAACAATAGAGTAAAACAAGAGTTTGTGACATTGAAATGGGAAATGTCGTTAAATAATAGACTAGAGCTCATCTTCATAACTGTTACTTCTCAGAGGTATGTGCATTTTAATTAATGAAAACAATGCATTCCATTGTATTGGAAACACTAGGATGACCAAAAACAAATTGGATGTATGGAAATGTATAATGCAAACAACAAAACCTAAGTAATCTCTGATTTCGGTTATCAAAAACGGCTCTAATAGTGTAAAATATGCTGTACTGGTAGTGTTTAAAAACTGGGATCTGTGACTTTAATTCTTTGTATTTGTTTCCAGCATGTAGCTGTGATCATCTGGGTACTATCGGTGACCTTGGTTGTGACCAGCAGACCGGCTTGTGTCGCTGCAAGCGATTTGTCACTGGAAATAACTGTGATAGGTGTTATGTGAGTATTTTTCACTGGAAATAACTGTGATAGGTGTTATGTGAGTATTTGTATTGTGTATTGTGTTCTTTAAATGATTTGTCACAGGAAATAACTAATAGATGTAATTAAGAGTATTTCTGTACTTATTAAAAAAAAGATTTTGTGTTCAATGTGTACTTTGTATCACATTCTGTAAATAATTTCGAATTAAATGTGATAGTTGTTTATATATTTATTTTATATTGCTATCGGACAGTGAATGTATTATAAGTGGTGGAGTGATTGTATACTCATAAAATTATTTATAGTAAAAATTATAGCAATATTTCTGGTGTGAGGGGCAACTCGGTCTGCTGTGACTATTTGCTAATCATAAAAGTAGCATATCTAACTTGTAAGGGGGTGGGGGGTGCATTTTGCTTGTTTCCCCAATCACCCATTGTAAAATGACATGGAGAGCTTATTATGTTATCAGCATTGGTTCTCGCTTGCGTGAGCATACAACAGGGTATTTTACAGATGGACGAAGGTTGGAGGTCTGAATCCAAATTTAAAAGCATTTTCAGCATTTCTGGGGGCCTTTTTATCAGGATAAAATAGCAATCCACTGAGCCAGCAAATCTTGGGTTACTTTTTGAAAAGACTTGATGATTCTCTGAAATTCTAGACACATCCTTGAAATATACATGGAACCGTGATCTTAAATATATTTTATTTTAATCATCTCCCCATATGATATCCTAAATTTTACTTTCTTTTGTTGCAGCCTGGATATTACGGTTTGAGTGCGGGTCCCTATGGTTGTGATGCCTGTGACTGTGATATAGGTGGCGCTCTGAGTGAGTCATGTGACCAAAGGACGGGTCAGTGTACATGCAGGCCACACATCAGTGGACGTCACTGTAGACAAGTACAGCCGGGATACTTCTATGCTAATCTCGACTATTACCTGTACGAAGCAGAGTTTGGCCGTGGCATTGGGGTAAGCTGTTTATTCATGCATTTATTATCATTATAAATCATAATAAATGTTCAACATGTATAGTCTATTTTAAATAAAAATGCAACAGTACAGCATATTATAAGAATGACACAATACCAAATATTATAACAATGACATATGTAATAGAGAGAGGAATAGAGAGAGCAAGTTAGTTAGTTAGAGAGAGAGAGAGAGAGATAGAGAGAGAGAGAGAGAGAGGGAGAGGGAGGGGGGAGGGGGAGGGGGAGGGAGGGAGGGAATAGACAATTTTATATGGATGTCAATTCTTCAAAGGAAATTTATTAATATTGTTTCTGTACTAAAGTGACTACACTTGTTAATTACCATTGTCATATTATTTATAAAATAACTTAATAAGTAACATTATTAATCATATATTAAAGCTCAAAACAATTAGTATTATATTTGCACTGGTTCATTATTTTTGAAAATAGGAGACTCTTTTGAATAAAAAGTGTGCAGCTATATCTACTGAATATAGTGAGGTGTATAATTGTAAGCATAAGGCGTTGGTATCAGATTTCAACTTCTTAAATTGTAAATAAAATCAAATTAGCATGACTAATTTTTATTGTTTATCAGAATGCTCGTGTGTATATCCGAGAGCCATTTGCCGATGGTCCGTCATACTGGACTGGTCCTGGATACATGCAGGTCATGGAAGGGGACAGCATCGAGTTCACAGTAGATAACATCATGTTTCCCACGTTCTACGATGTCGTCATCCGGTATGACCCTAGGGTAAGTTATTACAATGTAATATTATCACAGGGTTCGACCGTACGAATTTGTTACCTGCTGCAATTTTGAAGTGTGTTTTGCCATCGACAAAATGCTTACCTATAGCAATTTTAAGTCTGCCTATGGCAATTTTAAACCAGTGACATTTGCAACGAATATAGACTGATGGCAATAATTTTTATTCATTGGCAAACAAATTGGCATCGGTAAAGTCCTTGACATACAGCAATTGATATCGTAACTATAGCAATTTATATCACAATTATGGCAATTGTTAAGTTTAAGGTATAGTCTGCCATATTGATTAATCAGGGCCAGGACGTAGCTCAGTAGTAAAGTGCTCACCTGATGCGAGATCAGTCTAGGATCGATCCTCATTGGTGGGCCCATTGGGCTATTTCTCATTTCAGCCAGTGTACCACTAATGGTATATCAAAGGTCATGGTATGTGCTATCCTGTCTGTGGGATGGTGCATATAAAAGATCACTTGCTACTAATGGAGCACTGTAGCAAATTTCGTCTCTAAGACTATGTCAAAATTACTAAATGTTTAACATCCAATAGCCATTAATTAATAAATCAATGTGCTCTAGTGGTGTTGTTAAACAAACCAAACTTTAACTTTTTATGGATTAATTAGTGTTTTGAGAGGTCTTAATATTATTTTTAAACTACTGGTACAGCTGTTTTCAACAGTAGACTTTAATGTGGATAGTACTCATAAATATTTTAGATAATACTGTGAATTTAGAAATTAAAACTATCATAAAATTTCTGTTTTAAATAGTCAACAGGACATTTAAAAGGTAAGTTGATACAACTTAAAGAATTTTTGTTGTTGTTTTCAAGCATGGGTTATCCTGTTCTGGAACAGCTATAATTATATCTTGATTTTTTTCTCAAGGTTGTGTTACTTTTTTATTGTTTAATAATAATAAAACAAAATTCCAGGTTCATTATTATTCTATCTTCAGGGGATAATATTTCATAATCTTAGGTAACATAAGTGGGTTCATACAAGTGTTACCTAGGTAACCCATTGTTAGTTGTAAACATGAATGTTCCAAATGTAATTTAAATGAAACATATTTGCAGCAAGGTGATATTTTTCAATTTGGCTATAGTGCTGCACATCTTTTGTCCAGAACATTTTTTGAAAACGTCAGTGCACCTGAAGTTTGCAGCTTTTAATTTAATAAGTAATGTTCACTACATTGGCAGTCCTCTTAATTTTTTAGTTTCATAAGCAGCACGCAAACAGAATGACAGTCAGTGTGAAATATTGTGCCCTGCAACTTGTCAGTTGAACATTTTTGTTTTGTCACCAAATTGCTTTCTGTGGAAATATTTTTTTATAGTTTTATTTAAGTACAATTTTACATGGAAAATATTTTATCTTTTTCTTCTTTTAGTTTAAAAAGATTTGTCATTGTGTAATTGAAGTGATGAGACTTATGTTGAAGTTTTATACAATATTACAGTTACTAGTAATTGCGTATTTTGGGGTTGGTCATCTTTTCAGTATTACACATTGTAATATACATTTGTATGTTTCCAAATAATACTGATTAGTGCCAAGTTACCTTGAGACCAGGTCTGGTGCTTATAAAACTAAAAGCTAGACTTGAGACTCTAATAGAGTCTGAGACACTAATGTCATGGCAGCGCCATACAAATTGTATGTGTGTGATGTCATTAGAGATTGAGTCTGGACTCTTATAAAATAGTTTTATAAGCATTGGCCCAGTCTCACATGTTATTCCAATATTAGTGGTATATTTTGAGTGATAAACTCCTGTTTGCTGTATGTAATTCCAGAATTTAATAAAACACGTCTTTTTTTTCTTGTTTGCTTAGCCAGGGGCCTAGCTTGGGATTTTCAGGTGGTACACATTTTTTTTTGGCGAGCAAGTACATAGAACATACACGCATTTACATCATATATTTTAAATAAAATAAAAAAAGTGTAATCTCTAGTGGTAGGCAGCTGCATACCTGCGTATATGGAAGCTAGGTCCCACCAGTCCTCAAAATTCACGGTGGCAATTGGCAATGCCGTTATAAAAGCTATCGCAGAATTGATTTGCAACAGCAAATTGCCATCGCAAATCTGAGAATAGTGAAAAGTCTGTAGGCATTTTTCTCTGAACTCTGTCCAATTTCACTTACAGATCCCAGAAAAAAGCATCTATAACCTAGTGTGGTTCAATTTTTCCTCAATTAAGATAAATCGATTTATTCCAGTATAGAAGCGTACTAAAGTAGAGTTGTGATGTCATCGTTTAGCAGATTATTACTGCAGTGCATGGATCGTAGATGAATAATTTTGACAGGATTAATCTTTTCTTTAAAATTGCCACTGTAGTGCTGTTGCAAAATTGATTTGCGACAGCACTAAACTGCCATAGCAAACTTGTCTGAATTTCAAGGGCTGCCCCTCTGAGTCATATTTGTGTGTTCTAATAATTTTTTGAATACAGTAAGTTGAAAAAATCTATGACATCATTTTGATTATGTCCAGATGAACGAGGCATGGGACGATGTGAGAGTGACTGTCATTCGACCGGACACTGTCGATCCCAACGGTCTCTGTGCTGGAATTGACCCACAGGATGATCACAAGACAACATCTATTCAGCCAGGTGAATGTTTTATCATTGTGGTAGAGAATAACTACATACATTGAACTAATAATTAGGTATACAATTTATAAAGTCCAACCTGTGTTAAAATAACACCAAAGTGACCCACAAGAATTTGTGACTGTTATACATCAATAAATTAAAATAAAAAAACATTTACTTAAAACATAAATTATTAAACAATGATTAGAAAATTTGCTAGAGTTTTATAAAACAAATGTGCTTTTTTTTTTTTGTGTGACTAACCTTTATGATGGCGGTGGCAGCAACTTGCCATTTCCCTTTGCAAGCTTCTAGATCCTTGTTGCCATAATATAATGTTAATCTGTGTATGAACACACTGGAAACAAGATACTATGAGTTGTAAAATTAGCCCCATGACTTTGTGTTAAAATGGCTTCCTTGCCTCATGTCTGTGTGTCTCTGATGACGTGTTTTACACTGACGTCATGTATTTAATATTACCATATTTAATTCATAACAAGTACTATATACTACTATAAACATTAGAGTGCCATCAAATTTTGCATTAAAAATTTAACGTTTAAAGTTTCACCTATAGATAATTTCTTTTCAACATTACCTGTCCTCAACAAGTGCACCCCCCCCCCCCCCACCACACACACACACACAAATGGTCTGGTCCGAACATCCCAACAGCCAATGGGATGGCCTAAAATTCTCTTCTACTGTTTTTCTCCATTTTCTCATTTCCTATACTTATGTCCTAGATCAGTGAAACTTGATTTATGGCCGTACCTTCAAATGTTCATCACAGTGCACCACAATTGTTTATCGTAGGCAAAACATTGAATACCATGGAATTCTTGTGTTTTTTTGTCACTAACAAGGTTAATGAAGATCGTTACTATATGTTTTCAGGTTCGCGTTACTCGCTGGTCTCCAAACCATCTTGCCTGGAGAGCCGGAAGAGGTACACAATAAGAATTGATTTCAACAGATACAAGACCGGAACACACACACCGGACGCCACCATGTATGTCGATTCGGTAAGGTCAACATTCATTTTCTAATTCAATGTTTTAAAATCCAGTCACACTTGTTGATAGAGATATTCTGTAGAAGCTGATACAAATGACTGTTGTTAAAAAAAAGCCTTGTGACTTTGATTGAAAACATACTTTTAGAAAATAACCATATGGAGTTTTTAGATTTGTGGGTGTTATTGTCTATTTGATCCTGCAAATGTCATTTTTGACCGAAGGCGTTGGCCTTGAATCGTCAACTTCACCTGTTCCACTTTCTAATGACGTCATTAGCTTTCCGGGTGTTATTTTCTATTTAATCCTGGAAAAAAGAACGTAATTAACCAATCACAATACAGAACACACTCGCCATCAGTTTACAATATTGCATAAATTTGCCAACTTAATAGGCCCTCTCTTACATACATACAGTTTAATAATATTAGCAACAGTTACATTGTTATAATATAATAGTAATGTACTATTTGTTTCAATAAAACTAATTGTCCAGCAATATTGTTAATAAGTGGATGTTACCAGTACTTAAATATCAGTCAAAATGTTATTGTATGTGCACTAAATTATGGCTATTTTGGGATAGTATTTTCAGCAATAGCATGTTGAATAATATAAACAATTACAAATAGTGCATATCATGTATAGCTTATCGAAATGTATTGCTTGAACAATCTCTGTAACCAATTAATTGAGTAAGTATAGCTTAAATGAAAACAAACTTGACATTGATTTAATATACTAAATTTGTAGATAAATTTTTTATGTACATACATGTATACGTTTCTATTATAATTATGTGGTTGTCGCCATTAGTATTGTATGTATATAGGAGAGGTCCCGGTGAGTTGGAAATATTTAGCGCATTCCTTTTGTTGTTTTATGTTATAAAATGTTTTCAGTTTTAAAAATGCAGTAATGATTGCTTTTGTACATTCCAGATACTGCTTGTTCCATCCACTGATTACATTCCAATTTTCCAAGGACCTGGACTGCCGGAGTATTACAAAAACGATTTCTTGCGACATCGCTGTAAAGAGATGCAGTTCTCCTCCATTCAGATGGATCTGTCCGAACTGTGCAAGAAACACATCTTCAGCATATCCTCCGTTATGCACAATGGGGCTATAGGTTAGTGTGACAAGTGCATTTGTTTTTAAAGAGATGAAAACATCAGGTTTTTCCAGCATTCCAGATTTTAGTTTTAAAAGAGGGTCTGGATATAGCTCAGTCTGTAGAGTGTTCATTTGAAGTGTTTGGGGGGGGTGGAATTTAGCTCAATCAGTTGAGAGCTCGCTTGAGGTGCTTGCGTCGCAGGATCGAACCACCTCCGTGGATTCATTAAACTGATTGGGGTTTTTTTCTCGTTCCAACCAGTGCACCACAACTGGACAAAGGTTGTGATATGTGCTTTCCTGTCTGTAGGGAAGTGCATATAAAAGATCCCTTGCTGCATTAGAAAAAATGTAGTGTGCTTCCTCTGATGACTGTGTCAGAATTACCAAATGTTTGACATCCAATTACCTGATGATTGATTACTCGATGTGCTCCAGTGGTGTCGTTAAATAAAACAACTTTTTGAAGTGTTTTGTTGTAGTATCAAGCCCGTTCCGTGGACCAATTGAAAATCCCCCCCCCCCCCCATCCTAACCAGTGAACCATGACTAGTATATCAGTGGCCATGGTATGTGCTGTTGCAAAAAAGTGCAGATGAAAGATGCTGCTAATGAAAATTTAATGTCTTTCCTTAAGACCATATATCAAAATTACCAAATGTTTGACACCCAATAGCTGATGATTAGTAAATTAATGTGTTCTAGTGTGGTCTTTAAAGAAAACAAATTTTAACTTTGATGAAAAATTTAGTTTTCTAGATTTTGTTTGTTCAATTTTACTAATTGTATATGAAGTAGCTAATGTGAATCTTAGATGGAAAGCTGTATGATTTTACTTTTGTAAGGGAGATAATCCTTTAAAACCTGCTGCTTATTTCAAGCTGACAAACATTTATTTTGTATTTTAAGTACAAATAATAATGAAAGTAGTATATCTTTCATAATTTACAGCATACTTAGCCACAATTATAATACCATTTCTTTGAACATCACCTGTCCTCAACAAGTGCACTTCCCCCTCCACACAAGTGGTGTGGTCCGAACATCCCAACCATGGGCGTGCGACCCAAATTCGGGCAAAACAGTGGGAAAACTGAAAAATTAGGGCAGTTTTTATCTGGGTAAAATTTTGCGCAAATCAACCCCTCCAGACCCCCCTAAATCAAAGTCCCCATTCGCCCATGATCCCAACAGCCAATGGGATGGCCTAAAATTATTCTACTGTATGCTCCCTGTAGTTCCGGTCATGTGACTATAACTTCCTTCTTTTTCTCTTCGCTGTCGGGTTGATGTCATGGTTTAATAATAATTTGTGGGGTTTTTTTTCAGATTGTAAGTGTGATCCGATGGGTTCTCTGAGTCGTGACTGTGACATTGAAGGCGGCCAGTGTCAGTGTAAGCCACACGTTGTGGGACGACGATGTGACCAGTGTGCTCCTGGCACATATGGCTTCGGACCTAACGGATGTACTCGTAAGTGAAAAACGTCAAACTTCTGTATCCATGTGTTAAGCTTTTCTTGCCAGTAAAGAATTATAGGATATTCATGATACGAAATTGTTAGTTTAATATCCTATTTAATACCCATAATCGATCTTAATTTATATCACTTAACTCGTATGGTTGACGTTCCTGTAAGATTGTAGTGTGGCCAATTGTCACGAAGTGTTACGTCCCACTTGGTGTTCTAATGGGACATATCACTTTGATATGTACCAAGATATTTTTAACCATATGGGTAATAATATTTGTTAGTATCATTTGAGTTTTGTCATCTCTGAGTAATAATTCCACTGGGTTTTGTTTGACATTACAATAGCCGATACGTGTTTCATGCTAGAGTGTCATTGATTGATTGATTGATGATTCATTCATTCATTCATTCATTCAGTTTTTTTCCTGTTCTAACCAGGGATTCATCATTGGCGTATTTATGATAATAAATACTGATATGTCTGTGGGGAAAGTGCATATAATAGACCACTTCCTTAAAATGAACCAAAGAATAGTCAACTCTAGCAATGTAAAATAGTTATCTGTAAATATTGATGGTTTTAATTTCAGCTTACAACTACTACACACTTGGTGAAAATAGGTTGATTTAACAATGTGCTGGGGTGCCATTAATTAAATATTTTCCTCATTAAATGCAGATGTTTCTCAATTTAGCTTTCAACTACTACAAAATTGGGAAAGTAAACAAACATAGTAATAAGTGCTATAGTGTAACTTCTATTAGTTTTACATCATGGAAAGTTCAGTCCATCATGTCATTCCTGCACAGATGAAAATGATAAATTATGTAAACATCATCTGTTGATATTGGTGGTTTCTAATTTCAGCTTGCAACTGCCACAACATTGGAGCGAGAGATAACTTCTGTAATGAGCAGACTGGCCAGTGCTCGTGTATTGCCAACGCATTTGGGCGGATGTGTGACTCGTGTGACAGGGGATTCTGGGGATTCCCACAGTGCAGACCGTGCTCATGTAACGGAAATGCTGATGAGTGCGACAACTTGAGTGGACAATGTTTACGCTGCAGAAACTACTCCACGGGCAATAGCTGTGAGAGGTAAAGAGTGTATGTCTGTCTGTCTGTCTGTCTGTGTGTGTGTGTGTGTCTGTGTGTTTGTCTGTGTGTGTGTGTGTGTGTGTGTGTGTGTGTGTGTGTGTGTGAAATGTTTTCCTGTGATAAAAAAAATGTTTTATTGAATATTACAAATATTTTTTGTGGACTGTATACAGTTAGACCTCGATAATCCAGACTCCAGTAGTCTGGAAACCCCGCCTTATGGAAAGCCAAAATGCAAAACAAACTCTACACTCTGTAATCCGGATATTCATCTTCTGGAACCAGACGGTCGTTATTAAAAAAGAAAGTGTAAAAATCAAAGACAAATCTGTTTTACTTTATTAGACATAATTTAAGATCATTTAATTTAAAACAAAAGTATAACTTGCCCAGAGTTCATTCAACCATAGCTAGTAAACACCAGTGGACAACTAACACATGCCAAAATGGCGGCGTATGTTGATTGTTGAAAAACATTGCATACAGGGTTCTCACAGAAGTCATTTTTATTTCTGTGATGCTTACAGAGCTAACTCTGGCATTCACCACATTTGCAAATTTTATTTTCATTTGGCGAAATAATTTTATGTAATAACTGATATTTTGATACAAAATAACTGAGTTTCTGTAATTTTTTTAAGTTTGATAATTTGGCAAAATTTTCTGCTGACCCAGAACTAGCCCTGTGCTTAAAAAGTACTTGATTTTTTACAATATTTAGAAAAGTACATTTTAAAAAATTTAAAAATAGGGAATGTTGTCTTTAAAAGCATTGGAATATGTGCTTTAAAAGTCTTAGCCATGTGTAGTGAATTCCAGGAAAGAAACACACATACTACATAGCAGAATGAAGATAATACTGTAGAGAAATGTTACAGTTTAGGTCAGGGGAATATACAGTAATTCCAATGCCCTGATCACTTTGTGAAGCTGGGTCCAGATTTTATTAGACATAATTAAAGAAATAACCATTCTCCTTTATCCTTATTATTACGATTACTAGGAGATTTCCTCACTGTTTGCATTAAAATGTAGCTCAGTTCTGGCATGTATTTCTTTTATTTGTTTTTGTAGATGTACGGATGGTTACTATGGTGATCCTCGTACTGGTGTGAGCATTCCGTGTAAACCGTGTTTGTGTCCCGGTGGGCCCGGCTCGGATAACCAGCATGCAAGCACATGCAGTCTGGACCGGCGAAACCAAGTAGTTACCTGCCACTGTTTCCCGGGATATCAAGGTTAGTACGGCATTGACTTTTAGCTTAATAGTGATGGCAGGATGTAGCCCAGTCATAGAGCACTCAACTAAGGTCGTAAGATTGATTGCAATAAATGGAATCCCAACCACTGGCAAATTATTAATTTTTTCTTTGTTTCTATGTTAGTAATTTATTACATATTATAGTATTACTATTTGGTAAAACAAAATATGCAAGCTATGGGGGATAACTCTTCACAAGATCGTTATACCAGTAAACTGTTTTCCCCACAGCTCCTTACACTGTGGTTTTACATAAATATATATATACATAATAATTGCACATACTTACCATTTGTGACACTCAGTAGCTGATGTGTATTTTTGTGCTGGGGTGTTATTAAATGTTCATTCATTCATTCTTTATAATTTACATCCAATAGCCACTGATTAATTAATCAATGTGCTCTAGTGGTGTCATTAAAGAAACTTTAATACTTTCATTCTTTATAACTGCAGTACAAACACAGAACAAATATGGCCATTATAGCAAGAGTTGCCTCTGTTACAATTATTATGTTGATTAATTTTTTGGGGTTATATTTTTCAGGTGAGAGTTGTGATAGGTGTGCCACAAACTACTTCGGTAACCCACTGACACCCGGCGGGACATGTGAGCCGTGTTCCTGCAACAACAACATCAATCCCGATCGTCCCGGAAACTGCGATGCGTCCACAGGAGAGTGCATGAACTGTCTCTTCAACACTGAAGGTTTTAGCTGTGAACACTGCATTGCCGGTTACTATGGTGATGCCACATCCCAGGACTGTAAACGTAAGGGAGCATTTACTTGCTATTCATTTATGTATTTATTTATTTACCTTTTTTTTTCCCTTCATTAAATTGATTTTTGTTACATCAGTGATGTTATCTGGTTGCTGTTTCCAAAACAAAATATCATTATAGAAGCAGGGTACTGTGATTACACTATATTTGTAGGCTTAAAACTTATTAATTGTAATTTAAGAGATTCAGGACAATATCAGTTAAAAAGTGGAAGGATAAAATACAATTTTAATTAATATGTTTCAAACAATCTTAATTTTAGAGTTTAACTGAATAATTAAATATCTTTGGGATATAAGTTAAAATTGCAATATGATTATGAGCATGATAGTAATAAAGTAATCCAATATTGTTTATCTAGCAAATAAAATGTGAGCTATTTTATCATTTATTTTCCAGGATGTGTGTGCCACAGCCTTGGTACCAATTCCCAGGCTGGTCAGTGTGACCGCCGTACAGGCCAGTGTCCGTGTCTGCCCAACGTGATTGGTCCCACCTGCGACAGGTGTGCTCCCATGTATTGGAACCTGGCCAGTGGTCGAGGCTGTGATGCCTGCAGCTGTGATCCCACTGGCGCTCTGTCACAGGAATGCTCCCAGGTGCGTAGATATGAGAAATAAAGGGGATTGTCTTCCAGTCTCTGTGATGTAGTAGGGGTGGGATGTAGCCCAGTGGTACAGCGCTTGCTGGATGCACGGTTGGTATGGGATCAATCCCCATCGGTGGGCCCATTGGGCTATTTCTTGTATATCAAAGGCTGTGGTATGTACTACCCTAATTGTGAGATGGTGCATATAAAAGATCCCTTGCTGCTAATCGAAAAGAAAGCCTGTGAAGAGGTGACAGCGGGTTTCCTCTCTCAGTATCTGTGTGGTCCTTAACCATATGTCTCACGCCAAATAACTAAATAAAATGTGTTGAGTTTTATTTAACAATACATTAAATAAAACATTTCCTCCTCCTTCGTCTGTGGTGTAGTGGTTAGGTCAGCGGCCGTAAGCCTTTGTCAAGCCAATGCACCATGACTGTTATAACAAAGGCTGTGTTATGTGCCATCCTGTCTAGGATGGTGCATATAAAAGATTTGGTCTTGCTACTAATGAAAAAATGTAGCAAGTTTCCTCTCTAAGACTATTATGTTAAAATGTTTGGATGTCTGATGGCTTATAAACACAACACCACCAAGGCCAGTCCACATTTACTATCAAAAGTTACATGTAAGTACTCTTTTAACCTGTAGGATCGAACCACCTCGTTGTATCCATTCAACTGATTGGGGTTTTTTCTCATTCCAACCAGTGCACCACAACTGGTCAAAGGCCATGGTATGTGCTTTCCTGTCTGTGGGAGAGTGCATATAAAAGATTCCTTGCTGCATTAAAAAAAATGTAGTGGGTTTCCTCTGATGACTACAAGTGGGAAATACCAAATGTTTGACAACCAATGTGCTCTAGTGGTATTGTTAAAAAAACAAAACAAAAACAATTACAAACTTTTTGACATCCAATAGCTGATGATTAATAAATCAGTGTGCTCTAGTGGTGTCGTTAAACGAAACAAAAACTTTAAGTTTGGTAGATGCTGGATTTTCATCCTAGTACCTGTTCAAACTCAAATAATGTTTTCTTTCATGTTAATTACGAAAAGCTAAATTTTCTAATTGTTATACCCTTCCCTCCCACATATCATTTTGTATGTTGAGATTGCCAAATGGTCAAGATTTTAATCATACATGTGATTGTTTTTTTTTAAAGTCCGTGAACATACACCTCAATTAATTACGTATTGTTTTTCAGCTTGAAGGTCAGTGTTCATGCAAAGCTGGTCGAGGTGGCCGAACGTGCAGTGATTGTGAAGATTTCTTCTGGGGAGACCCAAACAACCAGTGCTTCCGTGAGTAAATCTTTGATAACAACCAACATTCTGCAGTTATGATTTTCTGGTCTCAAACAAGAATTAATTTAATTAATGAGTGGATGACATTGCTGAAAACTGCATGTTATTCTTCAGTAAAGCATCGAAAATGTCATGTTGGGAAAAAAAGGAAGTCAACAATTATTATTTGATCCTGACCTACCCATCTATCATGTACTAAAAATTAACACAGATTAATGTTATTAGTCCCCAACCAGTTCAGTGGGAGGGACTATAGATTTTTTCTCTGGACATTTTTTGCAATGCCTCAAGATATTGAGAGTTGTAGAAGTTTTACATTCATGGTGATTACCTATTTTTGACAGGAGTTATGGCCCTTAAATTTAGGATATACAAAAAGTTGTTGGGCCTAGTAGGAGACCTATATTGCTTTAGCAGTATTCTCAGAATGCTTGTTTACCTTTGTGATTGTTAAATCTTCAATAACACAATAAATAAGAAGTCAATTCATAGGTTCATTAAAACATGGCACTGGCTTTACTTGGCCTTCAGCAAACACACGTGGCATTTTTATATTAACTTCTGGTGGTACCAGATGCTACTAAACACAGGTCTCCGCCCACTGTTATGTACTGACTAATCAAATGTCAATATATTACAGTGATAAATTATAACTAAATCTAATAGATAATTGTCACAAATAATTGAATTTAAACTTTTGAAACCTGTTTTTTTCTTTCAGCCTGTGACTGCGATCCACAAGGGTCATCGTCTATGCAGTGTGATCGTCGCACGGGACAGTGTCAGTGTATGACGGGGGTCACAGGATACAAGTGTGATAGGTGTGCGAGGGGAACGACCGGGCAGCTTCCATACTGTAAACCATGTGGAGAGTGCTTCGACAACTGGGATAGAATAGTTCGCGATCTCAGAGGTATTATTATTATTATTATTGTATAAAATATTTCCATACTGAAAAGAAATGCAAATATTAATTAAATTTATTTTAAAGTATTGAGTTTGAATCCCGTTAGTTTTTAGGTCTGTAAACAATGCAAGTGTCTTTTGAACGTTTTAGGCCCATTTTAACCATATTAACTAAATTAATTTTATCATGAATTTTATTTTAATTAAAATATTTGCATTTCCTTTGATGTCCGGTATATATTTCTTGATGGCATTCCTACATATAATTTACATATAAGTAATATGTATCATTAGAAGAAAGTTATTTTATTTAGATACACTTTTTTATGTGGATATTGATAAAATGTTAAGTATCACATTGTAATTTGCTACACAATTTTCAGATATTAAAACACAATTCTAAAAATGTTAAAACATAGTCACTAATAAACTGTCCCTGAATAAATATGTCCATCCAGCTAGATGGAACATACATTTTAATTCTTTATTACCGTAAGCATTTGCTTATTGGTACAAACATTATACATTTATAATCAATGGTGATACAGTGTATGGTTAGTGGGGCATTTAGTTCTGCAAAATCCCTAGTTGAAAATGACTACTGAATGGCATTGGGTTTTTGTTTTGTTTTATAGATCAGACACACCACCTGGTGGAGACGGCCAACAACATTTCAGTGACAGGTGCGATAAAGGCGTTTGATGACGAATTCAAACAGATGCAGAGCAACATTGACGAGATAAGACATATTCTGGACAGTGCCAACATTACCAAGGTCGATGTCAAAGACATCGAACAGATGCTCATCGATATCAGGTTAGTTCCTATGATATAATTTCATTGTGAACTTGTAATTATTTAAGTGAACATCAAGAGTGGCCCGTTTGGAGGGCTAGACTGATTTTTGTGCCCGACTTTAGATGAAATGTGATAGTAGACGATGGTACCAGTCAAATTGTTTGCAAGTGCTCATCCTAATGATCATGCTACAGAAATGCCATAGCCTGACAAATTTATTTTCCATATTCTGACCTAATTGTCCATAGGCATATTTCATATCTTAGTTTATATCACATCTCACTAGGAAGTGATATGTCCCATAATAGCTATTTATGAAGTCACACACTGTCTCTAGATTTAACCTTTAGACTACTGGATAAATTTTTGACAAAAACAACGTTGAGTGGGTACAAGTTTATAATTTTTACTGACATATATTCACTTAAATGTTTTATAAATACAGAAAATAAAATTCATATATGAATCGGTAAGTATTATTTTTGTGGGTTTTTGTAATTTTTATGATATTTTAAATCAGTTAATGGTGATTAAAATTAGGCAAAAAATAGAAAAAGTCGCATTTACTTACAAGCATTTGTGGCCAGCTGTCCAGTATTTATGTCCATTATTCCCGATAACAGTGGTTTTCTGACCAGAATTTAAAAAAAGAAAGAAAAAAGAACTACAATTCATATTGCAATATTTAGTGATTTTCGTTGTTGGTAAAACGATCAAATTTATTATCAAATTAGCTGTCACAATCGGCTATCGATCCTTGAAAATGACCGCGACATGCTGCCATTGTTGTCAAGCGAAAATACTTTGCCGAAAATCAATTTTTGAACACAAAATTCCAAGCCATTTTCCACTGAAAAACAACAAACAAAAGCTAGCATGCTGTAAACTAAACTGTTTCCTGTTAAGAAAAAACATTTCTGGTGAGTGTTGTTGACAAAACGGCGGGAAATGTGAATTGGGGAATGAATGAATGAATGAATGAATGTTTAACGACACCCCAGCACGAAAAATACATCGGCTATTGGGTGTCAAACTATGGTAATGCAAATAAATAAAGTGATGATCAACATCAATATAAAAAATCAAGACTTAAACAAAAACAGTGTAAAGAACTGCAAAAACACAAATATCACAGAATTTTACGGATACTGAATTTTACTCAAAACTTCAATTCTGTGCTGTATTGGCTATTCTCAAAGAGAATTGGGGAATGCACTGTATACAGGGTATAATATGTCAACTGGTGTGAACACGTGTGAGATATCTTGCCTGCAGTAGTCAGAAGGTTAAATAAATACATTGTCAAATTCCATTCCTTATAATAAATAGCATAGTAAATTCATTACCATACTTTTATCAAGTTTATGTCTGACATAAAGTAATTTATTAAAAAATTAAAGCTTGTTGAATATTCTTCAATTATTTTATTTAGATTTTTTATTTGTAACACAACCATAAACATTTGTGAAAATACTAAGTTAGGCTATCTCTGATTTAATACATCATTTTGCATTATACTTTAAGTCAAATATTGTAAAAAATAACTTTTTGCTTTGTAAACAGGAAAAATCTGACAGATAACAACAAAATGCTGAATAACATTGACAAGGAGCTGAGTAACACGACGGCCCGTGTACAGATCGGAAACAACAAGATCGCTGCTCTGAAGCGCCGCGTGAATGATCTCAAAGACTTGGCTCAAGAACTCAGGAAAAACGCTACTGACATTCAAGCTAGAGATGTTGAAGGTCTGTTGTAGTCTTCAAATAATTTATTCTATATATTTAGTAGTGAAAGATGAAATATTACGAAAGCTGTAAAACCCATTGATGCAAATATCTCAAGCAGAGATATTTTTGACATTGTAATAAGTAATTTTTTAAAAGTAGAGTTAGCTCAATCAAACATGATGTATATACATAATTACATTCAACACAAATAACAAAAGTTTGTTTATAGCACATTGATTTATTAATCATCGGCTATTGGATGTCAAACATTTGGTAATTTTTGACATATAGTTTTAGAGAGGAAACCTGCTACATTTTTCCATTAGTAGCAAAGGATATTTTATATGCACCATCCCAGAAAGAAAGAAAGAAAGAAATGTTTTATTTAACTACGCACTCAACACATTTTATTTACGGTTATATGGCGTCAGATATGGTTATGGACCACACAGATTTTGAGAGGAAACCCGCTGTCGCCACTACATGGGCTACTCTTCCGATTAGCAGCAAGGGATCTTTTATTTGCGCTTCCCACAGACAGGATAGCACAAACCATGGCCTTTGTTGAACCAGTTATGGACCGCTGGTCGGTGCAAGTGGTTTACACCTACCCATTGAGCCTTGCGGAGCACTCACTCAGGGTGTGGAGTCGGTATCTGGATTAAAAATCCCATGCCTTGACTGGGATCCGAACCCAGTACCTACCAACCTGTAGACCGATGGCCTACCACGACGCCACCAAGGCCGGTACCACCATCCCAGAGACAGGATTGCACATACCACGGCCTTTGGTATACCAGTTGTGGTGCACTAGCTAGAGTGAGAAATAGCTAAGTGGGCCCACCAACGAGGATCGATCCTAAATCGATCACGCATCAGGCAAGCGTTTACCACTGGGCTACATCCCACCTTTCACCATTAAGGAGCATCTCTAGTCACTTGTATGCTCAACGACGAAAGTTTAGCTAATGTTAAAAGAAATGGCATAACATTTATAAATTAACCCATTTTTATTAATTAGTATTCACATCTGAAATGTTTACCATTTACAGACAACATAAACTCATCAACCTTTGCCTTAACACAACAGGAGGACCTGGTTTTCTTTTAAGTTTATTCAAGCATGGCAAATTTAGACGTCATAAAAGATATTTGCTAAAGTTTCGTTGTTGAGTATATATACATTTAAGATTAATGGTGAGATTTAGCTGTCTGTAGACTGCTAACCTGAGGTGCTTGGGTCATAGTATCAAAGGACCTGGAAAGACCCATTGGTTGGTGGGGGATTTTGCCATCTCGCATGGTATGTGCTGTCCTGTCTGTCATATATATATATATACTCTTCAAAAAAAGAAACGCAAAAGGGTACAAATGGGTTATAACTCCGATTTTATGTTTCCTACCGGTTCATGCTTTGTGAATATAAGGTCATTGCATGTCCCAAACACATTCCCACGGTTACATTCGATAAAACGCAGCTACTGTACAATAAAGTTCCAAAATGTGAATATTCGCAAAAACGCAGCCACGTGCAAACCATGTCATCACTGCACGTGCGTTGTCTGCACGTGCAACATGAACACCGACAGTATAAAAGTGCAGGGTGTTCGCTTGCCTGGCCTCTGTATCTGGCCGACAGTTGACAATCCAGGACATGCCACGTCTCAGTGAACCGCAGAGAAACAATGCCATCGGCCGACTAGACGCAGGCGAATCCAGAACGGCCATTGCCAGGGCATTCCATGTGTCCCCAAGCACCATCTCTAGACTGTGGGACCGTTACCAGCAACATGGATCAACACGTGACCTCCCTAGATCCGGTCGACCACGGGTCACTACCCCCGGCAGGACCGCTACATCCGGGTACGCCACCTTCGGGAACGATTGACTACTGCCACCTCCACAGCCGCAGCAATACCAGGTTTGCGCAGGATATCCGACCAGACCGTACGGAACCGCCTACGTGAGGTAGGAATTCGTGCCAGACGTCCAGTTCGAGGTGTCATCTTAACACCACAACACCGTCGACTCCGACTGCAGTGGTGCCAGATTCATCGACAATGGCCTCAACTGCGATGGAGACAGGTGTGGTTCAGTGACGAGTCCCGATTTCTGCTCCGACGTCATGATGGAAGATGTCGCGTGTATAGGCGTCGTGGTGAACGTTATGCGGCAAACTGCGTGCAGGAAGTGGACAGATTCGGCGGGGGTAGTGTCATGGTGTGGGCAGCCATCTCACACACTGGCAGAACTGACCTGGTCCACGTGCAGGGCAACCTGAATGCACAGGGCTACATTGACCAGATCCACCGGCCACACATCGTTCCAGTTATGGCCAACGCCAACGCAGTGTTCCAACATGACAACGCCAGGCCTCACACAGCACGTCTCACAACGGCTTTCCTACAGAACAACAACATTAATGTCCTTCCTTGGCCATCGATATCACCGGATTTGAACCCAATTGAGCATCTATGGGACGAGTTGGACCGACGCCTCCGACAGCGACAACCACAGCCCCAGACCCTGCCCGAGCTGGCAGCAGCCTTGCAGGCCGAGTGGGCCACCATCCCCCGGGACGTCATCCGTACTCTGGTTGCTTCAATGGGCAGGCGGTGCCAGGCAGTTGTCAACACACGCGGAGGCCACACCCGGTATTGACTTCAGATGACCTTGACCTTGGTAGTGTGTCCTATCACTTACTCACAATGGACTAGAGTGAATTGTGAACAATCCTGCAACATTTGGTAATTATCGGACTCACCATTCAATAATTAAATCAATTCTCCAAATGTTACGACAATGTGGTTTTGCGTTTCTTCTTTTGAAGAGTATATATATATATATATATATGATTCCTTTCTAATAGAAAAATGTGGTGGGTTTCCTTTAAAGGCTATGTTTCACAATTACCAAATGATTGCCATCTAATCAATGTGCTTAACTAGTGTAATAGTTTAAAATGTGCTGAGATATCTTTAAGAGATAGGTTTTTAACTTATTCTACCAATTGTGTATTTGTTTGTTTTTTTGTTTTGTTTTTAGTTACAGATTCCACTTACTGTACCTTCGTTTTGTTTCTGTTTTAGGAGCTTTCAACATCACAAAGGAGGCACGGCGAAGGTCGCAGGAAGCACAGCGCAAGGTTGACGGAACGCAGCCACTGATTTCAGAATCGGAGCGAACGCGCCAGCAGGTGGAGAATCTGATAAACCAGAGGAAGGACGAATTTAACCGGAAGCTGCAGCAGAACGAGGAATCTCTGGACAACATGGATGGCAAGATAATGGATCTCAGTGGCAGACTGTCTAGTCTAAACCACATGGTGAGAACATGGATGGGGCAAATAAATAATGGATCTCAGTGGCAGACTGTCTAGTCTTAACCACATGGTGAGAACATGGATGGGGCAAATAGATAATGGATCTCAGTGGCAGACTGTCTAGTCTAAACCACATGGTGAGAACATGGATGGGGCAAATAGATAATGGATCTCAGTGGCAGACTGTCTAGTCTTAACCACATGGTGAGAACATGGATGGGGCAAATAGATAATGGATCTCAGTGGCAGACTGTCTAGTCTAAATCACATGGTGAGAACATGGGGCAAATATAGAATGAATCTCAGTGGCAGACTGTCTAGTCTTAACCACATGGTGAGAACATGGATGGGGCAAATAGATAATGGATCTCAGTGGCAGACTGTCTAGTCTAAACCACATGGTGAGAACATGGATGGGGCAAATAGATAATGGATCTCAGTGGCAGACTGTCTAGTCTTAACCACATGGTGAGAACATGGATGGGGCAAATAGATGATGGATCTCAGTGGCAGACTGTCTAGTCTTAACCACATGGTGAGAACATGGATGGGGCAAATAGATGATGGATCTCAGTGGCAGACTGTCTAGTCTTAACCACATAGTGAGAACATGGATGGGGCAAATAGATGATGGATCTCAGTGACAGACTGTCTAATCTTAACCACCTGGTGAGAATATGGGGCAAATAGAGAATGAATCTTAGTGGCAGACTGTCTAGTCTTAACCACATGGTGAAAACATGGGGCAAATAGAGCATAACTACAGTGAAACCCCCCTAAACCGGACACACTCAGGACCAAGTAAACTGTCCAGTTTTAAGGGGTATCCGGTTTAGAGAGATTCTTTTTTGTACAGATATTTAAAAAGAGGCTGTAAAAAACGTTCGATTTTGAGAGAATTCCGGTTTACAAAGGGTCCGGTTTTGAGAGGTTCCACTGTAGTTAATGACGTAGCGTATTGGCTTTATCCTGTGACGGGAGTGGCCGGACATAGCCCAGTGGTATAGCACTTGCTTGATGCGCAGTTGGTGAAGGATCGATCCCCGTTGGCTATTTCTCGTTCCAGCAGTGCACCACGACTGGTATATCAAAGGTCGTGGTATGTGTTGTCTTGTCTGTGGGATGGTGCACATAAAAGATCCCTTGTTGCTAATCGAAAAGAGTACCCTATGAAGTGGTGACAGCAGGTTTCCTTTTTCAATATCTGTGTGGTCCGACGCCATATAACCGAAAATAAAAATGTGTTGAATGCATCATTAAATAAAACATTTACTTCCTTCCTTATCCTGTGACGATAAGAATGAAGAAATTGCTAATTGGAAGCCAGTATCCTGTCTCATTAGCTAGTTATTATCTTTATCATACAGACCATAAAAATTAGAGGAAAAGCTATTATTTCTGTTATTTCAGCTACATTGTATGATGACAAGAGGTTTAATTTAGAAAATGCCAGTTTTTATGTAGAAAATTACAGTTTTGATTTAGAAAATGAGTGTTTGATGTAGAAAATGACATTTTGATGTAAAAAAAAATTACAGTTTTGATTTAGAAAATTACAGTATTGATTTAGAAAATTACAGCTTTGATTTAGAAAATGACAGTTTGATGTAAAAAATTACAGTTTTGATTTAGAAAATTACAGTTTGATATAGTAAATGACAGTATTGATTTACAAAATGACTATATTTTGCCAGGTGTGTGGACAGCCTGGAGACCCATGTGATGATGTGTGTGGTGGAGGTGGCTGTAACCGCTGCGGTGGCCCCAGCTGTGGGGATGGAGCTGTTACGAAGGCCGACAATGCACTCCACCTGTCTAAACAGGCCTCTGAGTTGCTCACCAAGAAGGAGGAAAAAGCCACAAATTTGCTGACTGAGGTAAATTTTACATTATCACTTTCAGATCTCATTGTTTAAGGCAGCGGTTGAGTGCTCGCTTGAGGTGCTTGGTTTGCAGGATTGAACCACCTGTAGATCCATTCAACTGATTGGGTTTTTTTCTCGTTTCAACCAATGCACCACAACTGGTTAAAGGCCGTGGTATGTGCTTTCCTGTTTATGGGAAAGTGAATACAAAAGATCCAATGTTGCTACCAGAAAAATGTAGCGGGTCAGAATTACCAAATGTTTGACATTCAATGGCCAATGATTAATTAATTGATGTGCTCTAGTTGTGTCGTTAAATAAAACAAACTTCTTCATCATTTAAGGGGAGCTAACACTCCCACTCACCTAAGACTAGTTCAAGGAGAGTAATTCTTAGCTCCCCTTAGCAGATAAATTTATATGGTATCAAAATAGTAATGTCTTAAATGGTTCCAAACAATCACACAAAAGCATTGGTGTCTGCCTAATTTTGTGTCTGTCCATTTGACATTCATATATTCATTGTCATTAGCAAACCAAGGAACATGTTCAAAATCACATCACTATTCACTATATAAATAGTACTTGCTAATTTATTTTCAATCCATTAACAATGGTTTCTAATCAGAATTCGGAAAACAAAATATTCTCCTTTGCTATAACCAGTCCATTGTTTTAAATACCCCACTCTACACACCTCTCCAACTCTGGTCATCCCATATCAGTGCTTCTTTAGTAACCAATTTTCCACACCAAATGTTACAAATTGTTATTCCACAACTGTTATTTAAGACTGGACATTTTGCTATTTACATTCCATCTCAATTCTTCTGGTTCTAAAATCTTTAAACTTCCTTTTGCTATCCACCTTTGCATCCCAGTTCTTTCCCAAGCAACATAACAGGTTCTACTGTTTGTTACTCAGACATCTAAAAAAAAACAGAAAAGAAAAAAGAATTCTGTTTATATGTCTTTTTCCTTGTGTGTTCAGATACAGAAGGCCAAACGTGATGCCGAGGGGGCAAAGACCGATGCCAAGATGGCGTACGACCAAGCTTTGGAGGCGAAGAACAAATCAGAAATAGCCCGATCTGATCTTGAATCTCTTCTGAACCAAATCAGCGACTTCATCAGTGTCAAGCATGCCTCTCCAGATGATATTGAGTCTGTAAGCAACAACTAGTTTCTTTTCAACTTAACCTGACGTCTAACTAATAGAATTTCCCCCCTGTTACAGTAGACTGGTCCAAACATCCCAACAGCCAATGGGATGGCTTAATATCTTCCAATGAGTATTGCTATTAGTTCCAAGTTTTCTACATTCTTCTCATTAACAAACTTCGGGCATGACGTAGCCCAGTAGTAAAATGCTCGCCTGATGTGTGATCCGTCTAGGATTGATTCTCGTCGATGGCCCATTAGGCTGTTTCTTGTTCCAACTAGTGCATCATGAATGGGATATCAAAGGCCATGGTATGTGTTATCCTGTCTGTGGGTTGGTGCATTTAAAAGATCCTTTGCTACTAATGAAAAAATGTAACTGGTTTTCTCTCTGAGACTATATGTCAAAATTACCCAAATGTTTGACATCCAATAGCTGATGATTAAAAAATCAATGTGCTCTTGTGGTATCGTTAAACAAAACAAACTTTTAACTTTCCCTCTCAATAAATACATTTATTTTATTAAACAGGTGTTTTTATAAGGACCTTGTTATAAGTCCAGAGACATTTGTAATTGGCCTAAGCATGGTTGTAGTTGTAGATAATATATTGCACCAACTGTAATACTTTAAATGTTTGTGAAAAGAAAAAAAGAGAAAAGTTTTCTTGTTCCCCCACCCCCTTACCCAATAGCCAATGTGTATTTTTGTGCTGGGGTGTTGTTAAACATTCATTCATTCAATCATTCATTCATTCACATTCATATATTCATATATTCATTCATTCATTCATTCATTCATTCAATGTTTTTTTCCCAGGTTGCAAAGGAGGTACTGGCTATCAGTATTTCTCTGACACCCGACCAGATCCAGAACCTGGCGGACAAGATCAACCAGACAATCCAGGGACTGCAGGACATTGACACCATCCTGGACGACACCCGCGATGACCTTGCTCTCGCCAAGAGGTTGAAGGAACAGGCAGATCTAGCAGCGTGAGTAGATGTTATAGTATATGTGATAGTTTGTTATGTAGGCCTGATGAGAATAAGGGGGAAGGTGGTTTGTAGATGCACACGTGTCTGAAATTTGTGACATTGACACCATCCTGGATGACTCTCACGATGACTTCGTTCTCGCCAAGAGGATGAAGGAACAGGCCGATCTGGCAGCGTGAGTAGGTGTTTATAGGATATTAAATGAGCTTCCATTTCGTATGATATAATTTGCAGTTGTCACAAGCTTTAGCGAGTGACAATGAAAATTATTTCAACCAGGACATAAACATGATATGAAATGGTAGCGAGTTTAATATCCTATTTATTACCCGTAATTGATCTTAATTTATATGGTTGACGTTCCTGTAAGACTGTAGTGTGCCAATCGATCTACATCACAAAGGGTTACGTCCCACTTGGCATTCTAGTGGGATGTATCACTTTGATATGTGCCAACATATTTTTAACCATATGGGTAATAAAATAGCATATGAGACAGTTTCTTAGATAGACCCTGTGCGAATAAAGGGAAAGGGTGGTGTCAGTCAGGGGCTATAAAGGGTTTGTAGATACACGCGTCTCTGAAATTTGCGACATCGACACCATCCTGGACAACACCCACGATGACCTCGCTAAGAAGCGAATCTGGCAGGTTGAGTAGCTGTAATGTGGCAGTTTCATAGGTAGGCCTGTTGAGAATAATGGGGATGGTGGTAATGGTCAGGGATGCTGTGTGGGATCCAGGCTCCATCTAGGGGTGTGGGATCCATCAGAGTTTGTAGATACACACGTCTCTGAAAAACGGGTAATTTTTCTTGTGTTTGCAAATTAAATTTAGGACATCTTTCACTTGGTCATGGCAGATTATGCAATGAAATATATGAGTTTCTAGTTCAACCAGCTGGTAGAAATGTGCCAGAAGCCATGCTAGAAAAAAATGTCTGGCACACTTCCCCTAGACAGAAATGCGCCCTTTTCATTCGTTCATTGGTCTGGTCATTTAGCAGGTGAGAAGCCGTTGCTATGTCATTCCGTAAGCAAGGTAGTACATGATGCCACATAAAATCTAACTTGTAAAACTGCATGTGTTCCTTCTCGTAACATAAATATTTATATATATCAGCGGAGAAAAGAAGTGACATCATGGTACAAATACAATTTTATAATAATTATACAAAAATAATACAACTGATTGAACTGCAAAATATTTCTGGCACTTATCCTTTTGTACATGTTTTTTTAAAACACTTTCCTACTTTTTCTCAGAGATGATGCGTCAGCTGTTTTGAACACGGCGGAAGATGTCCGCAAGGCGCTGGAGGGTGCTAAAGCTGCTCAGGAGGAGGCAGAGAAAGCCATCAAGAAAGCTGAAGAAGACATCGAGGATGCTCGAGCCGATCTTACCATGGTGAACACTTTTAAACTTGGTCAATACAACAGTATGGGAAGGGGTATGGCTCATGGGGGTGGGATGTAGCTCAATGGTAGAGTTTTTGCCTGATGTGTAATGTCAGTTTAATTCCCTTCAAAAGGCAGGGTGAGATGTAGCCCATTAATAACTGATGTAACAAAGGCCGTGGTATGTACTATCCTGTCTCTGGGATGGTGCATATAAAATATCCCTTGTAGCTAATCAAAAAAAGTAGCCCATGGTATTGTGGTGAAGGATTTCCTCTCTCGTTATCTGTAAGGTCCTTGACAATATGTCTAACACGATAAGCTAGTAACCATAAATAAAATATGCTGAGTTTGTCTTAAAATAAAACATTTGTTCCTTTCTTCCCTTCAAAAGGTTGTTTGAATAAAATGTGAAGACAGTTATTGCCAAACTGTTAAGAATAAATTGTGATGGCTGTTCAGATAAAATATAATGACAGTTATTGTCATTATTTTGCAAATAAATTTCATTTAGTGCTAAAACATTGGGGTTAAATTGTAACAAGAAAATGTGACCATTGATATAAAAAAACCCAAAATAAAACCCAGAAAACCTCATTAAACATCTCTCTTGTGTTCACAGATTGAATCTGAGACAACAGCTGCTGCTGACACGTCTTCGAAAAGCATGGTAGTGATCGGTGAGCTGAAGAAACGGCTGGAGGCTCTGAAGAAGAAGTATATCCAGAATGAGATCAATGTCCGGAGAGCGGAACAGGCGGCACAGGAAGCGGCCGACCTCACTGACAAGGCAGAACAGGTAAAACCTGTCAGGATTTATTTTTGCCTTACCTTTATGAAGTAAAAGAGGCAAGATATAGGTATTACTTTTTCAGTGGCGGCGGTGGTTGATCAACTCTTGCATTCAAGTTTCAAGTTTTGCATTTAGATCAGTTTCTCGTAAACTATAAGTCTTAGATCAATAAAACTTGATTTATAGCTGTTTATAGCTAATTTCGCAGAATTCATGTTTTATTCTCCCACCACTAGACCTAAGTAGTGTAAAAATGGATACAGCACATTACTTGGTCAATTGTCATTGTTTGAATGTCCCAGGATCAATGGATTTAACCAAAGGATAGAAAACTTAATGATAAACAAAAAAAGGATATATTAGGCAGTCAAATTAAAACAGTTCTTTTTAAATTGTTGGGCTGATTTCTACTATGATCTTTTATTATTGATGGTTGGCAAAATAAAACGTAAATTATGAATAACATGAAAAAAGGTAATACTGGAAAGTCGTGTGAAAGCAATTATATTCAGTGGTTAGCCTGGGATTGTTTGATTTCTTTTGTGGTCTCTTACTGAATTTACATAGTATGAAAAGATGTAGTGGGTTTCTTCTAGAATATATTTTAGAGTTATAAAAATGTTTGACATCCAGTAGCACATGATTATTAAATTGGTTTGCTTTAGTGGTGTTTTTAAACGGCCTCTGAAAATTGCAGTAACAATAGTTTCTTTTGTGCAACATTTACATAAGTCTGGTTTCGCCTAAACCAGTTTTCATTTGAGCATATTATTTAGGACATCATATACATAGTCATAACGGGTTATGCAGAAGTAAAACTGATTTCCTCAATTTGTTTTGTCTTACACCCATAAATGGGTTACACCATGTTCAATTTTCTGGAGCCTGCATTAAACAAAACAGATTTGTACACAGTATAAAATGTTATCTTTCAGGATGCGAATAATCTTGACAAGCTTTACCAGAATACATCGGGCGAACTGAATTCCAAGTACAACCTGACGTCCGTGTCTCAGAAACGAGCGATTGCCCTGAAAGCAAGAGCCGACAAGCTGGCGGCAGACACCCAGGACAAATATGACAAGCTCAAGGGTGAGTAACTCTCTTTATTGTCTTACGGGTCACCAATGAATAAACCAGTGTATTATCCTCAGAGATGGAGGGTCCAGTACCCGCTCCCCTGATACCTATGGTTTTGTTATTACGGAGTGTAACATAGCTACTGTAAATCATTAAAAAGAAATCTAGGCTTCTATTGTTTTCATGATGCTCTGAGACCTGGGGCCTAGTTCACTAAACTCTTGAAACTTTGCGATCTCGCAGTGCAATGCTAAAAGACTTAAAAAGAGGATGCTTTGTTGTCTAACAGAGCCAAAGAGACCTTTGTGAATTAGGCCCCTGACCTCTATTCAAGTCAGACTTCTATTTTTTTCATGATGCTCGGAGACACTGCCTCCATTCAGTTTCTTTCTTTTTTTTAATGCAAAATATTTGTATTTTATTTAAAGAATAACAAAGTTGATCTCCTATCTTACATTCTTCTGTTTATAGATTTTATGGTATTGAAGAGATTATTAAATGAACAGATTTTTATTAACAAAAAATCGAAGCTTTTGACATAGTGCAATAGAAGTGATGATTATTACTTGTCATTAACCTGACAAAGCGACAATAGCAGAAACAGGCCACTATGTCTGGCAGGTCTCCATGCGAGGCAGGCTTCTTTTCAAGTTTTCAATAGCACAGTGGTTAAGTTGTTGTCTGATAAAATAGCTCATCATTAACCTGTCCTGGGTCCTGTTTTACGAAGCAGGATGTAACCCAGTGGAAAAGCACTTGCATGATTCGCGGTTGGTATGGGATCGATCCCCGTCGGTGGGCCTATTGGGCTATTTCTCATTCCAGCCAGTGCACCATGACTGGTATATCAAAGGTGGTGGTATGTGCTATCCTGTCTGTGGAAAAGTGCATATAAAAGATCGCTTGCTGCATTAGAAAAAAATGTAGCAGCTTTCCTCTGATGATTATATGTCAAAATTACCTAATGTTTGGCATCCAGTTGCCGATGATTAATGAATCAATGGGCTCTAGTGGTGTTATTAAACAAACCAAACTTTACAAAGTGATCATAGCACTAAGGTCACTGTAAGTGCATAGGTGATCTTAGCACTGAGATAGCTTCGTAAACTTGGTCCTAGACAGCACATATAACTAAGATATGTGACCAGGACAGCATGCTTGAACCTTGATTTCATTATAAGCACAGAAATAAACTGAAATGAATAAATGTCTCCAAAATCTGACACAGTCTCATCCTTTTAAATATTACTTTAGTTAGTTTTCGAAGATTTGCTATGTTTTCCTGTTGTGTTATGTTCCACATTTTTCTCTTCTAGGCATTCAAGAAGATTTTGTAAATAATGAAAAAACTTTGATAGAGCTGTCTGGAATGATAGATGGTCTGAACAAAAGAATGGACGAATATCTGAAAGCCATCAAAATCCGATCGGACAAGTACAGGAACTGCTAGACCGTGCCAAATGCTCCACTAGGAGTGTGTATTTGTTGTAATTAACTTATACAATCCAACCGTAGTTTGTAAATCCAGATATATTATTGTAATTACCATGTACCCACTGTGTCGTTCCTCACTTGCATGTGTTCATTATAGTTTTACATACTCCGCTTCATTTTGTGATCATATATATTGTTGCCATTTTTGTATACAGCTTTATAAAGAATCAGTTTGAATCATTCATATAGTTTTACAGCTTTAGAGAAATCAAACGTCATTCTTTAGTTTAGTGTTTGCTTTTGCATGCGTTTACTATGTATTATATGACTTTTCGTAAGTGAATCTAATTTGTTTTACAACATATTTTTCATTAATAGCATTATGAGGAAGGAGAAAGATAATTGTACACTGGAGTTTGTTAATTCATGTATGTAAATGTCTCGGTCCAGTATTCCAGAGATTAACATAAAATATGACTGATTTATAACAATTTCATTTCATACAAATTCTGTCATAATTATTTTTAAAATTTACCCATGTAAACAGAGTTTTAACAACAGGCCGTATTTTGCTTTATTATCTATCTAGGTTACTTTGTCTGTTTTTATGTACTGAGTAATAATCCGTAATTTATTCAATTAACTTGAAACCTAATACCAGATATAGTGCTGTTCATATGTAAGAGACTTGAATTATGTTTTAAATATGATGGGTTTGAAGGTCCAATAAAAACTGTATGTTCAACCATCTATTCATTTGTTACAGTATGTTTATTCAGTAAGTACTTTGAACAGCTAATTCAGTCGTTAGGCTTCTATCACCAAATTTCAAAAGCACAGAGTACCTTAAAATGAAGACTGTTTGTAGAATGGGAATAAAGACTGTGAGAATAAATAGGCGAGATATTTACTATGTGGCAGGTTCCATTAGCTTAGAATGTATATTTTACAAGCATGTTATTTTGCCATGAAACAAATGCCCAGTATTTCAGTGGGGCTCAAGAGTCCCATATATACACATGTCTATCTAGTTCTAAGGTCATGCCAGTGTGAAGTATTTTAATTTGATTTATTTACTTAAACTAAATTACAACCATAACTAATTTAAGGTACCAGTAGTCTTGTTTCTGTGAGAATAGTTTTACTTTTATGAAAAATAGAGTTTACAGTTGTGCAAATATCTATATTTACTACAAGTTACATATATGTAAATGAAAATTAGATAAACAAAAGTTAAACCAGTAGCATGTTTGAAAAACCGCAATTGTTGATAGTAGTTTTACATATCAGTAACCGGTCAGTAAACACATGATTAGTTTATTGTGCATATCACTTCACAATTGGCTAAAAATAAGTAGATAATGCATTTATTAGGACCATGTCTTGTTCTTAACACAGGAGGACTTTCCCAGATGGTAGAAGGATTTCCCCTAGATGGTAGAATGTTACAGCGTCGGAAAGATCAGGGCCCCGTTCAACAAAGCGATCTTATCCCTTAGGTCACCATAACTGCACGGCTAATATATGCACTTAAGGTGATCTTAGGGCTAAGATTGCTTTGTGGAATGGGGCCCTGGCAGTTAAAAACATCTTATCAGTTGGAACAAACTCAGGACAGTCCCTTTAAAACCGTAAATACCTGAAGCAGTGTGTAAATTGTCTCCTATGTAGATACGGCATGAATCCAGAGTGCAGGTGTCAGGAGTATATAGAAAGGTCCTGCTTTATTGTGGTTGGTGACCTCACTCTTCCCCTTAAGACGACTCCACACAATACGATAGCCTAGTATGATTACGATAGCCTAGTACGATTACGATAGCCTAGTACGATTACGATAGCTTAGTATGAGAATAGCCAATTGTGACGAGACAACATCACAATTTCATCAGTTGCTATGCAATCCGCTATTCTCATACAATGGACTCGTATTGTGTGGCATTGCCTTTACAGTACATACCTCAACACTGGTGCTTTTCACATTATAAAATACTCTGTATTACCAGCTTTCTTTGTTATATGCCCATACTTGTTAATTAAGAACGTTTTGAAAATCATAATTTAATTCTTTCATCCCTTGTAGTGCTAAAGATAATAACCAAGAAGCAGATTTAATAGTTGATGCAATACATTGTTTGGTGCAGTTACCATATGATACAAATAATTTAAATATGACAAATGGTATATACTAGTACTTAGATACACTAATGTAATTTTATGCGATATCCACCATTTTTCTTTGCAGATTATGTTAACCGATAAACTAGTAGGCCAGATTGCTGATTATCACGTCACTTGACTTGTCATTAAGCTGTTATTCTTTGTAACTTTTCTTCTACAGATAAAATGTGTGATTATAGAAGATAACCATTTTGAATATTGTATATGTATTAGTGCATAATACTCAAAAAGTTGTTTATTAACACTATCATTTTATTTAAAAAATCTTTGATATGCCATTTGTTGTGTGAAATAGTATGTGCTAATTTTGCTAATCGGATTAATTTCATACAGGTAGATTTTTATTCAAATAAGCATGATCCATCTTTATCATTTTAACACTTTGTTGCATATCTAGAACATTTTGTTTTGTTTAGGTGTAATTAAGTAGTTTTGAAGAGAAAATGATGTATCGGCTCTAGAAATGATAAGTTTTTGTGGTGTAAAATAAACTGATAGTTGATAATTTGTACTAAACACAGAATTGTGTCAAGTGTTATATAGGGCATCGTTTCATCCAGTTTTAGTTTCACTTATATATAAATATATATATATATAATTATATATATATAATCATGAATTGTTGTTTTTTTTTTAATTGTCCGCACATTTGAGTCTGTATATGCAATTTTGTATTTATTTGTACTTATACACTGTTCAGTCAAACCCTTTTTTACTATATGTCGTGCTTTTATTCTCAATTTTTACTTGATACACTTGCAGATCAACTTTTTTTTTTGTCACATGTTTTTCAAGGGTTTTCATTGATGACCTCTTATCGATACAAATTTTACATCAATGGTACAGTACTAAACAGAACAAAAACCAATTAACCATTTCATGCATCAATAATATGAATTGAAAAAAAAGTGTTACCATGCAATTTGTTGTCTTTATTTTAACTTTTATGTATAAAGTGTACTCCTAATTTGATCTGGTTTTAGATAAACGCTAAATTAAAGCCATTGCCTTTCTTTCCCTTTGCAGAAAAGGATAAAACCAAAAGACTTTCAAATCATAAAAAATGTTTCGATAGAAAGGATACCAAAGCATAATGGAAGATATATTTTATTAGTCTTAACATTGCATTGAGGATTTGAACCACAAACCAAAGCCTGCCTGGTAGTATTTGGGACCCACTTGTAATTAAAATCTCAATAGATTATCAGGCATTTTAAATTTTCAGTCACTGAATTATTCACAAGACATCACTAAATAATTTGGTAAATGTGTATGTTCCAAATACCAATGCATTAAAATATGTAATTTTTAGAAACTTTTATAACGAAGAATTCCAAGAAAACTAAATGTTTGATGCACATTTTCAAACAATATTTTACCAAATGGCTCACACGTTTGTGGTCCAGCCAAATGTGGAATTATCTGCTGGTGATTTTTGTTTTCACAAGTCAGTAATTTTCAATTAATTTCACTTTAGAAAAACAAACCAAAAAACCCTTAACTACTAATCTTGCCATTTTTCAAATTAACAAAAAGGTATGCTGCTTCTGTGATGCTTTACATATTGTATTTAATTTCTATTAAAGATCTGATTTCTGTTTATTAAATGCCAGGCAATATACTGAGTAAATTTACTTAATTGGATCTTCAGTTTGTATTGTGAAAAGGACAGTTATTTTTTTTGTCTGGCTCTCAGAACTCTTATTCATCTGTAGGTATTTACTGTTGATTTTATACTGCACTGGGTGTCACCAGTAGCAATGAAATGAGCTCAATTGTTTTTAGTTGTGAAAAAAAAAAAAAAAAAGACGTAATTACATTTTGGTACATTTTATAATTTTGTATTGCAAATGGAAAATAAATATTTTACCTCATTTGATGTTGTTAATTTGTACACCAGCATAGTGAAAATGATGGGGAAAAGTCTCAGACCACAAATAATTTCATAATTGTTTTTTATTTTGTGGTTTAATGTATTACATGACAACCATGTTTTAAAGTATTAAAACAGTGTGGCCCAAAATAGACCAAATATGCACATGTTGAAAGATTGATTATATCTTCCATGCATTTGGGTTTTTAACTGTTGCACCAAAGTGTCTGATATTCATATTTTGTCCAGGGAGGGGATGGTTGTGGTTGAATTTGTTTCAACAATCCAGCCAGTGCACCATGACTGGTAATATCAAAGGCCATGATATGTGCTGTTCTATCTGGGATGGTGCATATAGAAGATCCCTTGTAAAAAATGTAGCGGGTTTCCTCTCTAAGACTGTCAAAATTACCAAATGTTTGACATCCAATAGCCAATGATTGATAAATCAATGTGCTCTAGTGGTGTCGTTAAACAAAACACTAACTCTGTTTTAACAATACCAATAGAGCACACTAACTTATTAAAGAGACTGTTCCGACTTTACTGCCATTGTAACATGTTTACGATCAGATCTTTTTTGATTACTAAAATTAGATATATTAAAGATATTTTCCTGTTTAGATTAGGCCTCCACAAGGGTCAAACTCGACCCGTACCAGACACTTGAGATGATAATGAGACTAAGAAATAAAGTAAAATCGAACTATGCATCTTAATTCCAGCATTAAACATGGATGCCAAATCATGCCATTGTATTGCATTCCACCCATTTGACTTTTGTTTCACCTACATGTCTCGTAGCCCTATAATGTAACCAGCAGAACGCGTAAGGCAAAATGACAAAAAAAATATTTACAATTAAGTGAGAGTGCTCTTCCTTGCACAGGTATTGGAGACCTGTGAATTGACCAAAGTATTAATAAAAATTATACCCATGTCATTTTTCAGTTTTATATATTAGTTATGAAAATTTCTGGAATAAAAACCTATAAAAATGTGTCAGTATTATCATGACCTGTTACAGTATTCAAACAACCTGTACAAAAAATCACCCAGGTAGATATTGATTACACCTGATACCACCCCTCTGCTGAACTTAGTACTTGTGATTTCACCTGTCAGGTGTAATCAATATTAACCTGGGTGTTATAGTCAGTTTCAAATTACTATGTTTAGCACTAAAATTGTAAATACATCTCCTATTTCTATCTATAACAGATCATTTATTGTAATTTTTTGTACCGGTTGTTTGAAAGAAAGAAATGTTTTATTTAATGATGCACTCAACACATTTTATTTACGGTTATATGGCATCAGACATATGGTTAAGGACCACACAGATTTTGAGAGGAAACCCGCTGTCACCACTACATTGGCTACTCTTTCCGATTAGCAAGGGATCTTTTATTTGCACTTCCCACAGGCAGGATTGCACAAACCATGGCCTTTGTTGAACCAGTTATGGATCACTGGTCGGTGCAAATGGTTTACACCTACCCATTGGGCCTTGTGGAGCACTCGTTCAGGGTTTGGAGTCTGTATCTGGATTAAAAATCCCATGCCTCGACTGGGATCTGAACCCAGTACCTACCAGCCTGTAGACCGATGGCCTAACCACGATGCCGGTCGGTTGTTTGAATACCATAACAGGTCATGATAATACTGACACATTTTTATGGTTTTTATTCCATAAATTTTCATAACTAATATACAAGATTGGAAAATCACATGGGTATAATTTTGATTAGTACTTTAGTCTGGCCAGACTGTACCACAGTACATGTGGAGACCCGTGTTTAGATTATCATTATTGGTATAAACAAGGTGTTTGTTGTCATCCTAATGTTTGTACATTGTAGTAGCTCGAAACCTAATTTTACCTTTCAATAATTCCGTACGTAGGAAAAATATATAACAAAGTAGTCTAAAATGAACAATAACTACTACAAACATTGGCACATGACTGCAGACAATGGATACACATTCCCTGACATTGTAAACAAGAAAATGTAAATTTAGTCGCCGAAGACGCTCGGTTAATAATCGTGGGGGGAAATCTTACAATGGCTGTAAAGTTATTTTAATCATCGGTCGGTTGTTGGTCGTCGAACATTAATTCCGACAGTATTCATGAGAAACGTACATTTTTCTATTGGGTACAAGGGATCTTTTAGATATTTTCTTACACAAAGGACAGCAGATATGGCACTAATTGGGAAAAAATCCCATTATAGAATGGGCCCACCAAGGAGCTCCGATACAACTTTGTACCTTGGGCAAGCATACTACCGACAGCTAAATCGTGCCCTCATTCATGGGAATAGCATATATATAATAAAAAATATAAAAAGTTTAAACTGTGTTGAGGTGGTGCTATACAAATAATTCTTTCCTTTTGACCGATGTCGTGGTTAGGCCATCCATCAACAAGGCTGGTAGGTACCGGGCTCGGATCCCAGTCGAGGCATGGCATTTTTAATCCAGATACAGACTCCAAACGCCGAGAGTGCTCCGCAAGGCTCTATGGGTAGGTGTAAACCACTTGCAGAGACCAGTGATCCATAACTGGTTCAACAAAGGCCATGGTTTGTGCTATTCTGCCTGTGGGAAGTGCAAATAAAAGATCCCTTGCTGCTAATCGGAAAGAGTAGCCCATGAAGTGGCGACATGGTTTCCTCTCAAAATCTGTGGTCCTTAACCATATAACCCTACATAAAATGTGTTGAATGGGTCATTAAATAAAACATCTTTAAAGAAACTGTCCTCAGTTTGCTGCCATTGTAAGGTTTCAATCTAATAAATCCAATGTTCAAACTGGTCACAGGAGTGTTATTATTCACCCATAATTAAAACCAGCACTGCAATATTTATTTTGGATTGCAATTAGTTATCAACTCCAAATGAAAACGATTTTTATTTTTTTAAATATATTTCCAGTTTGACTTATCACTAATTTTTTCATTAATACTTTGAAGATTGTATTCTCTGATCATGCAACTTGCAATAAAGAAAAATAAAACAAGTTGGCAAAATATAGTTTTGGATGAGCTACATCCACTTTATTCAATATGCAACAAAAGGATCAAAGTGCAACAGAAAAGTATTCTCTTTTCTGACTATTTTACTTCAACTCTTAAATACTCAAAATAAATAGAATTTTGATAACATCTTGTGTACAACATATTTAAACGTAACTAGGAATCACACTTTATATACTTCGAGAAAGAAGTTCCTGTACACCAAATGAAATGGTTGAAATTTGATGATTGTGCAAATCATCTTACGAGTTTTACGAATGTCCAATACATACTTTCTTGAATATGATTTGATTTATTCTTCCAAGGCCCGCTTTTCACCAACATGATTTCGAGAAAGTTTATCGATACTATGCATATACACTGTATGGGTATGGGACCTAGATCAGTGGTACAGCGCTCGTCTGATGCGCGACAGATTTAGGATCAATCCCCATCGGTGGGGCCTATTAGGCTATTTCTCATTTCAGCCAGTGATCCACAACTAGTGTAACAAAGGCCTCGATATGTAATATCCTGGGCATACAAATGATCCCTTGCTGCTAATTCCTATACAGAGCATCTTTTTCATACACACGATTCATTGCATATCTATCGATAAGCAGTTTTTCCATGTGGTGATGTCATAACACTAGTAGTAGTAGTTACACTTTATTGACATCATTGGGCCTTGCTTTTAACCAGTACCCGGCATCTTGTGCAATACATGTTCAGGAACTTTCTTCTGGGAGTACATAATTTAGAAATCAAGACATCCAACAACAAATGTATAGACAGAACTTAAACAGTAGTTCTGGTTTTCATCAAGTCTGGTGCCATCCAAGTTTTGCCAGTGGATCTTCATGATAGTTTCAATTCCAATATCCATATGTTCATGGACCATTACCATATAAAGGTACATCTGAGTGAATGTTTAACAACATCCCAATACAAAAGATGCATCAGCAATTGGGTGTTGTGTTCAGAAGAGCCGATACGTGACAATAATTTGAGTGGTACTATTGTGTTCTTTCATATCACAATCATTTAACATTAGGTGCAAAAACCAGTTTAGCACGCAATCGCTGTCCTAAACAAGCAGGCATACTATTTTTACTTTGTAATCTGCCAAAAACTACAAATTAGTTTGGCAACGCTATGTTAGAACAGACCAGCAAAAAGCAAAAAAACTGACTGAAACAGCAAATTTATTCTCCGTCAAAGTCCATTTCACCCAACTATCCAAGGCCACACCTTCCCAACTCCAATTAGATAGACAATACCAGAGCCAGTGGAAAACCCTCATACACCGAATGTTCTAACTTGACAACCGTTACTGAAATTACTGAAAAACAATTCTGATTATTACAAATGCACAAAAATACAATTTGGACACTTTAATGTGGATACTTCATTCAAATATATTACTCTTTGTATAATCAAGACAATTTCATTAAAACATCCGAGACATCAGAAAAGTGGAGAAGAATAGTTTATAAAAATGTCAGTCAGCTGAAAACTTTGGTTTAGCACACCATTTCTACTCGTCTATAGTCCGTCCCATCATTCTATTACATTTTTTGTAAATAATTTCAGTTTGGTTTGACATAAGAAGAAAAGTAAAAGTATTTTTGAAATAAAGAAATACAATTTGTGCGTGCAATTTACAAATCAATCAGCTCGGAAAATAAATAACTTGTAGTAAATTACATAGTATGAAAAAAATGTGATCCCCGTGGGATAAACGTTTGTGTCAAATTCAGACATTCGGTTCAGTAAGTACTGGCAATTCTAAGGGGTAAATTATTTGTTACACAAAATATGTTTGGCTAAATAACTGCACTCTTCTCTCAACAGCTACTCCCTCTCATCCCACAAGAGCTCCCTCAAAGTTGATCTTTGCTCAGCACTTTAAAGTACTTTTATGGGAGCAATCCTGACAGATTAGATTTTGAATGTCAAATATATATCATGTTTTCATTTTAGTATGTACTTGTTCTAAATGAAATTTAAATACACAAAATATCACACCGGATTAATGCAATTTATTTACTACTTCACAAGAAATAAAAATTCCCAAACTTGGACACAAACACACGTCAAATATTTATAATTAACAGCACACCAGGTGCTGCCTCTCAAAACGTGTTTCAAGTCGTATGTCGTATGTATGTACACGGAAGTCGCCACCCGGAAGATATGCACTACAAACCCACCATCTTCCAGTCAAAATGTACACAGGCTATAAATTTACCCCAGACTATAAACATTCGCTGACCACTGTCATAAAATATTCCTATAAATCGATAACACTCAAAAAGTCTTCTTTGTTTTCAATAATGTCCATTAATTTCCTAGTGTGCCTAATGATCATTGTTTTGCTGCTTCAAGACCCATCTTGATCCTCAGAGACTCGGGCATCTCTGGTGGGGGTGGGCGTGGCAGACGGAAGTAGACTTTGACAGAGTCGTAGATGAACCACTGCAGCGCTGTCAGCGTGCCGATCATGATGATTCTCGGGAAGAGACCCTTCCACATTCCTGCAAAGATTAAAATAATTTTTTTAAACAAAAATGGCAGAGATTAATTTTAATCAACGCTATTCCTGATTGTCTTGCTTGATGATGTAGGGGTTCACAATAATATAAGAGATAATATTTTCAGAGTTTCTGAGCTGATTTCATTCAGTTAATTAATTATTAGCATTAACAGGGTTTAACTTGGATCCTAAGAAATATTAACAATTTGGCAATTTTGATTACTAAATCTGTAGCCAAATTCAAATTTGTTAGGGAAAAAAAGGCAAGAAAAAAAAGGCAGATGACACGATTTTCAAATGATCTTTTAGGCCAATTTGAAATGAAACATATCTCCCAAATACAATTTTAATTTACATTGGACATTAAACACTGCACTACCAGCCTCGGTGGTGTCGTGGTTAAACCAGCTCACATAAGGCTGGTAGGTACTGGGTTTGCAACCAGAGCGAGTTTTAATGACTTGATGGGTAGGTGTAAGACCACTACACCCTCTTCTCTCTTACTAACCACTAACCCACTGTCCTGCACAGACATCCCGGATAGCTGAGATGTGTGCCCAGGATAGCATGCTTGAATCGTAATTGAATATAAGCATAAAAATAAGTTGAAAAGAATGAAATAAACACTGCATTAATAAAAAAAAAATTATAAAAAAGTACTGACATATCAAGAACATCTCCAACAAATATTCTCCAAATTAATTTCCTAAATTAGTTAGTGTTTTGTCCCAGATAATGGTTATAACAACTGCACAAGAAGCCACAGTTAGCTGGCTAGCAGAAGTTCAGAGACCATTAACTGAGGTGTACTAATATTACACGCCAATGACTCAAGCACTCTCGATGGAACAACAATCAAGTTGCTGGTCTGTAGACCTGGACAATCAACGACCCGAGAGTGGATCTAAGGAGCGTGTATTTAATTAAAAATAATAAAAAATTAATTTATTATCAACATAGTTAAGACATCCCGGGACATATAATGAGTATGACACATATGTGTCATGATGATTTCACATGCACAACGAATGACGTAATTTTGGGAAGTGGTCCTGTGAAATGTGGCTTCCCCAATCTTAGCTCTGAGTAAACGCTTACCAAACTCAAGATCTACCAAGGATAAGCAATTTATATATTACATACAAGACCATACTAAGCCAAGATATACTGACAATCAAAAGAAAGTATACAGAATTTTGTTAATGTGAAATTGTACATTTTACCCCTAGTGCTGTTTATTAACTACATATTTGATGGAAATTACTGTGTATACAGTGTTCATGTTTCACCAAACGATTATACTTTTAAAACAAACACTTGTATCAACTGGCATTTTGTGTTGGTTTTACTATTTCTAAAACCGGATTGCCATACTTTCTTTTGATTGTCATAATTATACAAGTACACTAAAGTTTATAACATTCACAATATAACACAAAAGGCATTTTTAATGTCTCACAGGGCTTCTAGAATTTTATAAAAAGACACTAGCCATGGGATCAGTGATTTTTTTTTTTTTTTTACTAGCCATGATTAAAAATTCACTAGCCCTACTTCAAATAAATACAATTTTACTAATAGTAATAATGAGATATTTCACCTAAAGAGGGAGATAGAGCTTAAAACCCCTTAAATTGGGGTGGGTAGAGGGGGCAGGATATTCATATTTACAAAATAAGACTTAAATGCAGCATTTGTCAAGGGTTTTTTCCACTAGCCGTTAGGCTAGTTATAGTAATTATTTACTAGCCCAACACTGAATATCACTAGCCATGGAAGTGGGGCTACCATAATCTTGAAGCCCTGTGTCTCATCGATTTAAGACATCTTATCACTAATCTTGCATTTGTTTTGTATTATAGTTATACATAACCCGACAATGTATAATTTTTACAGATTAGTAATGAGATGAATAAAATTTCACTCTAGACCTTTCAGCCAATTACTGGATATGAAAAAAAGTCAAAATGACATTATATAGAAATACATTAACTATTTTCTTTATCTGTTTATTGAGTCATTACAAAAAGTGCAAGACTATTTAAAAAATATTAATTACACATTATATGAGACCAACTGGACTTGAATGTTATAAAAGAAAGACTGGTGTGATTTTTTAAAGTATCAAGACTCCTGAACTTGGTAAAACATTGCACACTTGTCATGGACGAGTTACGTGGAACATATACTGATAAGTAGATCTGAGTATAATATATACTATTTTATTCTGTCCCAGATAATGGTTATAACAACTGCACAAGAAGCCACAGTTAGCTGGCTAGCAGAAGTTCAGAGACCATTAACTGAGGTGTATTAATATTACACGCCAATGACTCAAGCACTCTCGATGGAACAACAATCAAGTTGCTGGTCTGTAGACCTGGACAATCAACGACCCGAGAGTGGATCTAAGGAGCGTGTGGTTACTAGGTCAGTCTTCATAGCCTAGTGGTAAAGTGCACACCTGATGCATCTAGGTCTAGGATCAATCCCTGTTGATGGGCCCATTGGGCTTTTTCTCGTTCCAGCCAGTGCACCACAAATGGTATATCAAAGGGTGTGGTATGTGTTATACTTTGGGATGGTGCATATAAAAGATCCCTTGCTACTATTGGAGAAATGAAGCAGGTTTCCACTCTATGACTGTCAAAATGACCATATGTTTGACATCCAGTAGCTAATGATTAATAAATCAATGTGCTCTAGTGGTGTCGTTAAACAAAACAAACTTTAAACTTTTAGGGTAGGTTTAAGGGGAAAAGGCCATTGCACCAACTCATGAAAAGGTCAACCCAGTGAATTTTTTTTTGTTATAAGCCAGAAAAAAGAGGCACTTGAATATATTTAAAGGGTCAGAATGGCAAGTAAGGTCGACCACTGCACTTGTTGTTGCCATGGTAAAAAACAAACTTTTAAGTCGGTATTCTTATGCAACAAACTATGCAAAAATAGTAAGAACGACATCGGATTAGGAGCACATCTCCACCAGGTGCTCTTCACATCCCATTTCTTGTTTATTCAAGTTTAGAAAGATTTGTTGTAAAACACTAATTATGATTCTGTATCTAACATGATTATTTCAACGCTTAATCAAGAAAGGAAACCTACAACCACCACATATGCTTGTCCTACTGACAATGCAAAAAGAGCTATTTTATATGCTACATACTATAGCTTTTGATGTACAAGCCATGGGGCACTGGTTGAGACAAGGAAACAAAACAAGAGTCCGATCCTGCGATTGATGGCATCTTAAACAAGCACTCTACACCTGTTATGTAAAAATACACAATATATTTATATAGTACGAAATTAACTACATTTGTCTATCCACAGGTATGTGTTTAACTCATGGCTTACCAAGAAGTCCTAGATTTTTGGCAACAGTCGTGAAGTTGCTTCCTTTGTCCTGATTCAACTTGGACACAATGGTGTCGGCTGGGTGAGAGACGATGGCACAGAACACACCAGCTGAAATAACAAATCAGCATTTTAATATGTTCAATAATGACAAAATAAAATGAATTCAGTATTCATCAAACAACATTTATTAACTTAATGATAGACAGGCTTATAGAAAGCAAAGCAAAGCAATTAAAGAGGACATTCTGGTCATTATTAGCTTCAAAATATTGTGAGCAACATTTTCCAAATAAATATTAATGGCAAGATGTCTCAATAATCTGAAACCATACTATTCCCTTCAAAACAGGTCAGTGTAAGCACAAAATTCTTTTGCCATTTAGTTCTTATCCTAGCCATGGTAGATATAATCAAATGCAGACTGCTAGTTAATGTTAGTGGTACATTGATGCAATGTTCGAGATTAACGGTATCCCGGGGATACCAGAATTTAATTTTGGATACCAGACTTCAATAACCCAGTATCCCACCGGGATACCATATAATGTTGTTGGTTTTTTTAAATCCTGCACTTTTATTTTTCGCTGAAACAATGAACGTCGTCATTTACTGGTGAAGTTAAGTAACAGTATTTTTGGGCTCGAACCCAGTCTTATGCTATGTCGTAACAATATCTCCCCCAACTCGCTACCCAGTCTAATGCTACACTGGAGCAATAGCGGCATAGCAGTAGACTGGGAACTGCTAAGTCGCTATTGTTTTTGTTGGATGTTTCCTCCCTTCAAATTTTATTTGAGATACTGATTCCACATCTGCAGAAAATTGATACAGGTAGGTTTATCATTAGTAATGTCAGAAACACTAATATATTACTGCTAAATATTAATTTATGTCAGTATTACTCAAAAATAGATGCAACAAATATTTTTGTCGATTCCCTTTGATTGCGAATTTCACGAATTCCGCAATTTCGATTGCAGCGTATTAATAGACTGGGAACGAGAACAGTGTTTTTCAAGTTTGTTATGTTATTTATGAATTTCATTTAAGTGGGATAGTAAAATCTCAGGTGGGATACCAGATTTTGAAATGTTAGTATCCAATTGGGATACCGCCCAAAAATTTTAATCTCGAACACTGATGTATTTTTAGCCATGCCAATTACTGACAAGTCTGTTCCTGAAGATCTGTAATCTGCCCTAAAAACTTGCACACAAGGATTACTAAGAAAGGGTTTTCCCCAGATTTTTCTAACAACAGTGAGTCTCGCCAATATCAATACATAGATATGAAGCATATGCAGATTTTAATATTATAAAGCTATGTGACATGAACTTTTCAAGAAATATTTGTACATCAACTTTTAAAACTAAAGGTAGGCAAACACAATTACCAATGTAGCCAGCAGCGAATGTAACAATCAGCTGTTCTCCTTTAGAACATTCTGATCTTGGCTTTGGAACAACAAATTTATACAGAGCTTCAACTGTCCTTTCAAAACAGGCAAACTTCATCATAGTGTATGGGATCTGTCGAGCCCAAAGTGGTACCAGTCCTTTGTATAATCTGGAAGAAAAAAGTGAAAATTTTCATTTGTTAAAAATTAATACAAAGAACATATAATTTGTTTTACACTCGACACATGATCATCTGCAATGGGTTTTTTTTAGAGATTATTTAACCTGCTGACTACCACAGGCAAGATATCTCGCCCAACGTCATGCCAGTCAACAAACTGTACACTGTATATAGTGCATTCCCCAATTCATATTTTCTGATGTTTTTTACACGACACTCACCAGAAAGACTTGAATAACAGGAAACAGAAGTCAATTCTGCTTCCTGTATCTTTAGGTGGGGTTTTTTGTTTTGAAAATAGCTTGTAATTTTGAGTTGAAAGTATTTTCGCTTGACAACAATGGCAGCACGTCACGGTCATTTTCAGGGATCGATAGCTGATTGTGACAGCTAATTAGATAATAAATTTGATCGTTTTACCAACAACGAAAATCACCAAATATTGGGATATGAATTGTAGTTCTTTTTTCTTCTTTTTTTAAATTCTGGTCAGAAAACCACTGTTATCGGGAATAATAGACATAAATACTGGACAGCTGGCAACAAATGCCAGTAAGTAAACACAACTTTTTCGATTCTATGCCTAATTTCAGTCAACATTAACTGATCTAAAATATCATAAAATTATAAAAACCCACGAAAATAATACTTACCGATTCAAATATAAACTTAATTTTATGTATATATTATTTAAGTGAAAATTATAAACTTGTACCCACTCACCATTGGTTTTTGTCAAAAATTAGTCCAGTAGTCTAAAGATTAACCATCAATTTTAAAAATGTTCAGCATTTAATATTTGCTCTTTGTTCAACATGCACATGAAAGTTTGTTAAATTGCTTAATGACACCACTAGAGTGCACATATTTATGAATAATCGGCTATTGGATGTCACACATTTGGTAATTTTGACATCTTAGATATGAAACCCTTTAAATGTTTTTATTAGTAGCAAGAGATCTTTTATATGCACCAACCCACACAGGATAGCACATACCACAGCCTTTGATATACCAGGCGTGATCCCACTGACAGGATTGATCTGAGACCAACCATGCATCAAGAGAGCAGCACTCTACCACTAGGCTACGTCCCGCCCCCTACATGCATATGAAGGGTCCAAGTGAATATCTTACGATGGCCAAACAGACCGTCAATATTATAAAGGTTGTGTATGTCATAGTCACAATGACACAATAAAATAAAAATCTTTAATTACGGCAGGCCATTAAGAGTCGTTGTTAAATCATGTTTGCTTAATTATAAATATTCCACATACAGTGATGTAGGTTGGATTTACAACAAATTATTATTTTGGTTTTTTAAATGATGACAAGAGTGAAAACTACACATTTTAACCGGCAGAAAAATGACCCACCCCATGAATCCTTCTTCGTTCATTATCCTAGGAAGACCTTCTCTCAGTGTAGTACTCCAGCCTGGCTGTGTCTGAATACGGACCTTGACCGCCTCCATGGGACACAGGGCTATGTCGGCAAAGAACTCGGCCGAGGCACTGGCAACCAAATACAGAGAGGTCCTCCATAGGTAGGTGTTTTCCTGCAAATGGTGAACAAAGTATAAAAGTATCCACAGAAAAAAAGAAATCTTATTACAGGGTGTTCATTACTTGTGTGTTGACAATTTGAAACCAGTGTTTAGGCTTCATACAAAATAAATATGTTTTACTATAATTTCACTTCATACCCATATTTCGTAAAAGGTATAAAAAAAATTCTTCAAACATAGATGCATTAGTAATCTTCAAATAAAAAAAATTCCGAATCAATTTTGACCTAAAAATTTGCCAGCATTCCAAAAATGAGTATTAAGCACGAACATTATCCAACCTAACATTTAAAAAAAAAAATCTTTAACAGTAGATCATGTTGCAACAAACAGAAGATTGTTTTAAAAACAGAAAATCAGTTTAAACCTGGGTTTAGTTTGCTTGGTGGATGAATTTACACGAGTGGCAAATTTTCTAGGTTAAAATATATCGAAACTCACCTCTCCCATAAGTCCAGAATAGAATACTTTGAAAACTTCATAAAAACCGAACTTGCAAAGTCCTTGAGCTGAATAACCAAATGCTGTGGGTGCCCATCCTTTTCCTAATGCTCGTACGCCCTCATCGTGTATTGTGACGCGAAATCCTTTAATGATGTTGCCATACTTTTCAGAATTAACTTGAATTCGGCATTTCACCAGATCCAGAGGCACGATAGCCGTGTGCGTGATCCCACAACTCAAGATGCCTCCAAAACCACACAAGGCGAAATACTTCATGGATCCATATGCACAGCTGTCGCCTTCTGTAATACAATAAAAAATTCAAGCATCTGAGAATTGAAAATTTGCCTAACTCATTTATGCAGGGCTAGCTCTGCCACTCTGGCGAAAAAATATTGGGTTATAATTTATATTTTGTTGGAAAATAGCTATTAGGTTTGGGACTTTTTAGATAATTTGCGAAAATTTCTGATCATCCAGAGCTAGCCCTGTTATTGGATACAAACAAAAATAAAAGCAGCAATTTCTTGTCATGAAATGATAGGAGAATGAACTTAATGATATAAATGATATTTCATGAATTATTCTGCTCAATATCTTAGGCACTGTGGGAAAAAATTCACAGAAAACAATTTATCGTATCTTCTAAGTTCAACTTCAAATTGAGTTTTAAATTTAAAGAAAGTATTTGTACAGGAACATCAATCCAATCAATCAATTGTTATTTCTTTATAATTACAAACTTTCTGAATTTATACGATTTACTGTATTCTGATTGGCTGACGTCACTAAAAAACCAAGCGTTATCCTTCCATAAACCTCATAAAAATACGTCATCACGGAAGACCAAGATCGATTGAAACTATTTTTAGCTGGATGGGCGAGAAGCCCAATGACCCAGTTCGGTGATCGTTTTAAAAATAGAACAAGGAAGTGACCTGTTTTCTCGATTAAAAAAATAAGGGAAACTGGATGAGATATTCATGTTATAAATTTTAAAAAATTACAATATATTTTTTATTTGTTTTTATTCTGTTAAAAAAAAAAACCAAAACATCCAATAGTATGTATACATGTATTCCTATGCTTATTTACAGAACATGGCTGACGGTAAGAACGAAAGAAATTATTTTTGAGTGTTTTAAGGTACACTTCTTGTACTGTTTGTAATTATAAGAATTGTTTCTCATTTTTTAGGAATTTATCAATGTATAAAAGTCACAAATGTAGTATAAAATCGCGTAGAATTTAAGGGTCAGACGATATTTTCGACATTATTTTCTGAATGTCAATTATATTAGCTAGACCATAATGTCACGCATGGTATTGTTCCATTTTGACGAAAGTGGGTCTAAGCAACCCATAAATGAATTAAAATCCACTGTCATTGACACTGTCGACTAGTTCTAATGGCGAAAACATGCTTACATTTGCAAGTAAATTAGGGCGAAAGCGAAAGGTCTGCTAAGTGCCCATAACTTGCTTTTTCACAAAGCACTTCATTTGCACGCTTTGCACGTGTATTCCATGTTCCCAATGCTGAATTTCCGTATAATTGGAGCTTGCGTTCGTGTACGGTGCACACTCCAAATTCGACAATGGTACGACTTCAACTGACTATCGAAGATCGAGGAAGGGCTATTGCTTGGCTTCAGGATGGCAATACGCAAAGAAATGTTGCTCTGAGACTTGGTGTCAGTCAGAGTGTCGTTGGCCGACTGTGGCAACGGTACCAAGCAACGAATTCTGTTCGAAATCGTCCACATTCGGGAAGACCCCGAAGCACTACAAATAGAGAGGACCGCTACATCACCAATATGGCTCTACGTCAACGCACAACCACTGCACGCCGATTACGTGACAATCTGCGGACTGCGACTGGAACTCGAGTGTCTGATCAAACCATACGCAATCGTCTGAGAGCCAATAATCAACGCTGCCGTCGCCAGGCTGTTCGACCACCACTCCTACCACGTCACAGAACGGCCAGACGTCACTGGTGCACGCTTCAACTGCGGTGGCAACGTGTTCAGTGGGGTCGAGTGATGTTCACTGATGAGTCCAGGTTTAGTCTCCAGTTCAACGACGGTCGGGTTCGTGTCTACAGACGTCCTAGGGAGTGCTTCGTCAACGTTAGACAACGTCACCGGTTCAGTGGTGGCAGCGTCATGGTGTGGGGCGGAATCTCTATCCACCACAGGACCCCCCTCTATGTGGTGGATGGCAATCTGAATGGAATCCGCTATCTGAATGAGATTATCCGGCCGTTGGTTCTCCCAGGCCTTCAGCAGATTGGCGGCGGGGCAGTTCTGCAGGATGACAATGCCAGACCCCACCACGCCAGGGTGGTAACGGACTTTCTCAGACAACAAGGTATCGCCAGGATGGATTGGCCAGCATATTCGCCTGACTTGGCCCCAATAGAGAACGCCTGGGACGAATTAGGCAGGAGAGTTCGGGATAACCATGCCCCTCCGGCCAACCTTCGTGATCTGGGTCAACTTCTTATGGCAGAGTGGCAGGCCATTCCCCAAGAGTTCTTCAGACGTCTGATCAACAGCATGAGGCAACGATGTGTCGAGTGTATTCGCGCCAGGGGTGGATTCACACACTATTAAACGAATGTTCTAATGTGTAAAATCCATGTCTGACAACCTTCAACTTTGACAGCATGTCATGTGACTTTCTTGTATACAGTGACGTTTGTGTGTTTTTTGTAAATAAGGAACCATAAATAAAAAAATTGTATAGTTTACATCATCAATCTAATACACTCTGAAACTTATTTGGTTATAAATTTTTGACCCTTAAATTCTTTTGAGTAGTATATATGAATAATACAAAGAACATGGCACATTTTAAAACATAAGTAAGAATATTTAAATCAGAACATATATAGTCATGTATGGATTTTAAGTGAATAATGGCACATAATGTTGTATATAATTTAGATGGTTTAATAATAATAATACACTGCTTATACTGAGGTAGAGGATCTGGAAAGTTCTGTTTGTTTAAAAACATTACATAACATGACTGCCCTAGGGGACAATATTTCAAAATCTTAGGTAACCGGAAGTCAGTTCACTTGAGTTTTACTTAGGTAACCAGTGTTTCTGCCAGAAAGACATTTTTGGGTATGGCGCTATAGAATTGAATGCAACCACAAGAAAATCATACAGTAATGAAAAGAGTAATTAATTTTGCCAAAAAAAATTGATATGGCGCCATACCCGTTCTACCCTCTGGCAGAAACCCTGGTAACAAACATATCAGGCATCGAAATAAGCATTGTGTCTGGTAACCACAAAATATAGCCCAACTATATAGACTGTTTTCCGGTACTTCTACATTTAAATTAAATATTCTTGCAAACTACTAGGCACACATCTAGTTGATACTGATAAAACTTGGACATTCTGAAATTGTATCGGAAATGCGGAAAAGAAAGAAATGTTTTATTTAACGACGCACTCAACACATTTTATTTACGATTATATGGCGTGAGACATATGGTTAAGGACCACACAGATTTTGAGAGGAAACCCGCTGTCGCCACTACATGAGCTACTCTTTTCGATTAGCAGCAAGGGATATTTTATTTGCGCTTCGCACAGGCAGGATAGCACAAACCATGGCCTTTGTTGAACCAGTTATGGATCACTGGTCGGTGCAAGTGGTTTACACCTACCCACTGAGCCTTGCGGAACACTCACTCAGGGTTTGGAGTCGGTATCTGGATTAAAACTCCCATGCCTCGACTGGGATCCGAACCCAGTACCTACCAGCCTGTAGACTGATGGCCTAACCACGACGCCGCAAAACTGAATGCATTGCCTGATGTACGTTCGGAACTTTCCTGGTAACCTGAACGACCGTTCTCGACTTATTTTGATGTCTGCAAATCGTAATCGATGAGTTAGGCTTACCTAATCGTAACACTTGAAATACGGTTCTGTGCTACATTGGTGGTTCAAATGTATTTAACAACAAACTGATTTTCACTTCCATTACGGATATATGGTAATTTTAATTTTAGAATGTAATTGTTCACCATGTAACCGATTGCCGGTTCTCACAATTTTAAAGTTGTGTAACTGACACGTGAACAGTTCTCGTGTTATATTGTCCCCTGCTGCCCAACTATTGGTGATATGTGAGCTTGGCAGTCTAGGATGCAAAACAAATTTCCAAGTCAGTTAGGCTGGTATAAATGTGGACAGTGTATTTCTATTTTTGTGTATAATACGTTCTTATTAAATGTTCTTGAAAATATAATCTTTAAAAAAATTATTTGTTTGTATATATATTAAAAAACTTACCACTGGTCTCAAAAGCTCTAAAATGAGTTAGACAATTATGCTAAGAGACATGTTTGCATTTCTGATCAGTTTCAGTCTTATTTTGTTAACAACATTTTAAAGATTTTATGCCAAAATTAAATAAAAAGCTCTATATACGATATATAATGAAACTTCTAAGAATTGGAATTACCTCAAAACTGGATGTTTATCACTGCCCCGTTTTAAAAGAATCCATGATGTTTCGCCCCCAAGCAGGGCGTAAAATTTGGCACAAACGATTCTGTCGTTCGTCTGTCGGTTATGCAAAACCAATATCAACATAAACGACGGATTGTTCGTGCAAAAGCTGTAATCGCTCGTCAGAAAAAGAAAAAAAAACCTGTGTGTTAGCTAATATAATCAATGTTTTGGAAAACTGTGTGCAGTGGGAAATCCCTGACCTAGATGTACATCATAATGTGCTTGATTGTAATGTTTTAAACAGCTTTCCCTCTGTCGTTCAACATGTCCAGCTATTTTCTTCATGACTACCGTCACTTTCATTATAAAATGCTACCTACGTTGGCACGCCACCGACATATTTACAATTTGCTGACATTTGCACGCGTCATGATATTCGGTGTTTGAAGCACGTCACAGAACTTTAATGAGTAGTTTCTTAGAATATTATATTATATACTGATGCAATTTAATGACACTGATAAAAACAAAATATGTTTTAAAAATAAAAATAGACGTGTGTCATCGTAAGTAGTGCTGGAGTAAAACCTCAAATTCGGGCAAAAATTGTCGAGATATTCGAGCAAAATGTGCTAACCTGATACCTTTTTACCATATATTTCCATCATTCTACCATCAAAATTAGTTGTAAAAATGCGTAGTGGTTCGTTTGCAACCCTATATAGCTGATTGGTAGTAATACTAATATGAATAAATGATGTTATCCAGATTCGTGCATTTTCGTTTAATTCAGGCAAAAAAAGCAGCCTGCCTCCTTCACAAAGGGGAGTCCGTACGCCTACGGGTGTCATGGAAATCTCTCTCACTGCTACTCCAAGCCAATCGGAATAAGTTGGCCGATTACAGATTTTCTTAGGAGTTCAACACTTGTAGCTTCTTCCAGACTGATTCGAGTCTATTAATAACAAACACGATGACATTCTAGCGACTGTACCTGGTGTCGGACAAAATGACTGCTATTAATTGTGCAGCTACCGTTAGATTGATTAGTTTAAAATCCATTTTGCCTGTCACAAGAGCATGTAGTATTATTAACATGCACCGCGGTGTGCAAGATCTCGTGACAATCGTGTTCTCGTTACTATGAATAGCATTTTACAGGATTCTTAATTTCCAACGAATCGAAACTAGCTTAATTTTTATTTTCGCCTGACAGCTTTCAAGTTAGTCATAGCACACAAAAAGTATATTTTTGTATTTATGATAGGATGGTTTAATAGAGAAAAGCTACAAAAATCACTCATCTTAGATTCTCAGTCTGATTATCGTTGCCTATTAATATTTTTATTTGTATCTAACTATTGAAGAAAATTGTTCGTGTAATCACTAAAACCACACGAACGACATATTGGTTGTCTGAAAAGTTTAAATTTTATGCCATGCCCAAGGCATTTCACCCCCAGCTTGACCTGTTTGTCCCATGTACCAGTTCGCTCCCCAAGTCAATTTGGCCCTAACTGTTTGCCTGTTCACCTACAACTTTTAGTCAGTTCGCCCCCAACTCAGGGCGCAATACTGTGAGTGAAACACTCGCCTATGCGAGTGAAATTCTGTTATGGCAATTTAAATTTGCAAAACACTAGCCTTTTGGCGAGTAGATTATTTTTTCAGAATGAAGCTGTCACAGGAACATTTATTTCACTAATTAGTCAGACGACACATATACTAATGATCGAAACTGTAAACATACACTTCCGCATTTTGCCCTGTTTGCGGATATCACACTCGGAGCTCTCCGGCCGACTTGACAATCGAGGTGTTCGGAAAGCCTCGTGACACATCGGGGTTTTCCGATTGTAAATGAGTTTTCACAAAGCATTGGACCAATTGCTTCGCAGCCAATTTGTTTGCACCTAAAGTTAAGCTAAATGTTACATGGCGGGAATATGCTAAATAATTTTTTTTTAAACTTTCGAGAAAGTTGTTGGTAACGATAGCATATCGTGAACAAAAATAAATAAATAAATAAAATACGTCCTAGTTTCGGTAACTGTAGCCATCGGTATACTTGTCGGAATCGCGTAACCCAATTAAAAAACGGTTTACAAAGGAAAGTAAAACAAAATAGGGCCTAATTGATGATTTGTTTCTGGATTCTTGGAAACTGATTTTTTAAGGAGTTATGTCGACTGGAAACAAGAAACCTGCGACTATAACTGCATATTTCCAGAGAAATTCCATTACGCCTGTAAGTAAACGTGTTTTAGACGATGAATCTGGTGGTCAAACAGACACGAAAAAAACACGGTGAAGTTCAAACAGAGCGTTCATTTCGAGAATCCTGGTTATTAGATTTTGAATTTTTAAGATACGATAAAAATAGGAATCACATGTATTGCGAACACTGTCGTAAAGCGGGTACTACTGATTTTGTTGCTGGATCTAACAAATTTAAACGTGAAAACATTCGTTCACACAGTGAAAGTCGTCGTCACACAAGGTGCCGTGACCACATTCTCAATTTAACACTGAAGCCACCAGTTCAACAGTCTAAAATTGCAAAACAGTTTAATGCCATTGAGACAAAGTCTGATGAAAATACTGTCACAGAGCTAAAGGTTAAATTTAACACAGCTTATTGCATAGCCAAAGAAGAAATGTCTTTCAAAAAATATAAAACTCTTAATCCTACAAAAGTAAAACGGTCTTGCTATTACACCAGGATATGCTAATGATGTGAAGTGTGCCGAAATGCTTTCAACGATTGCTAAAACAATAAAGGAAAATAGTGCAAAAGAATTAGCTCAAGCTAACTATTTTTCACTGATGATAGATGGTGCAACAGACAGTTCCATATCCGAGAATGAGGTGATATATGTTCGCTCATTAAATAAATCTGGTCTCCCAGAAAATAAATTGTTAGCACTTAAGGAATTAGAACATGCCCATGCCGATGGTGTTGTGTCTGCAATTAAAGATGCCGTCCCTGAAATGGGATTAGGTGAAGATTTAAAAACTAAACTGGTTGGTTTCTGTGCTGATGGTGCCAGTGTAAACATGGGGCAGAGAAATGGAGTTGTGGCAAAGTTGCGAGAAATTACCCCACATTTAATTGATTTCCACTGCATGGCTCATCGGTTAGAATTGGCGTTACTTCAGCTACAAAACAAGAGTCCCATGGTTCTAGCAGTTTCAGATTGTTTGCAGTTGATATGGAAGACTTAACATTTCATCCCTAAGAGCAAGAGGGAACTCAAAACGATTGGTGATGAGTTGGAAGCTAGGATATACAGCCCAACACCAGTGAAGGGAACTAGGTGGGTCCCTCATCTTGACAGGGCATTGAGAGTCTTTCTTGAGGGGAAGAAGGGTGGGGATTTGGCATCCGACTATGGTCACTATGCAGCAGTATTCACTCACATGGAAAGTTTAGCAGCTACCAGTAAAAACATTGACATTAAACAGAGAATAAGTTAAAAAGCAGATGACAAGTTTAAAATTTGTTGCATTCTGCCATTTCCTTGCAGACCTTTTTGGAGAGGTGGCTTTGTTGAGTCTGAAGATTCAATCAAGGAATCTAATACTACCCACTGTAGTATCAGCAATTCAGGATTGTGTGGAAACCATCAGCAGCATGAAGGATGCACTCATTTCTGGTGGGCTCCAGGAGAAATTTCTTATGTGTATGGAAGGTCAGAAGACAAATGACTCTGAATTCTGTACATTCCAGGGGATTGAGATGAAGGGAGACATAATGGAATATGAAGACACATTATCACAGGCTGTTGGAAAAACTGTTGACATAACTGTTAAAGAATTACAGGATCGATTTCAAAATCTTCTTGGAACCAATAAAGATGGTGGTGCTCAGGATGTTGTGAAAAAATTCAACATTTTTCATCATGACACATGGCCAGACTCAAAATAAGAGCTGATGATATTTGGTAATCAGGACATTGAAGTGTTGTCTAACTGGTTTGAGGCCCCCCTGTGGGCTGCTGCATGTGACATCGAAGTTATTCCAACTGAATGGAGGCAGCTGAAAGTGCTGGTGTCAAATTCCTTTAAGGATAAAGCCTATTCTGATCTGTGGCAGCTGCTACTGAGGAAAGAGCCTTACAAAGATGACTTCAGAAATGTGCTTCATCTAGTTGAGATAATGCTCGTTCTTCCCATTAGTTCAGCAGAGTGTGAAAGGGCCTTTTCCGCCCAAAAACGGATCAAGTCAGATGTCAGAAGTAGCTTGTCTGTAGGGAGATTGTCAGACCTAATTCTGATCTCAGCTGAGGGACCTGAACTGGCTGAATTTGATCCTGCTGATTCTGTGACTAAATGGCTGTCTTCTGGTACAAGGAAGCCTACAGGGTGTGTGGGTCAAAATTAATGGCCACAGGACATTGTCTCAGCATAACCATCTTGCCCCACTACAACCACCATGTCCTACTTACAGCTAATGTAATCAAGACTAGTAGCCTCTCCAAGACATATGTAATCTTGTTTATGGGGAGGTAGACCATTATGCTTTTAACATTCTACTGAAGAAACTGTTGTTTGTAGGGCAGAATTTTAATGGCACACTAAATATTAAACATTAATGACTTGAACATTTTCTTCACTGCTGGTGCATCTTGAACATACCCTTGAGAAAAATAAACACAGGATGAGGTTGGTGTTTAAAGTTCTTTAATTATGTTATTATAATTATCCATACAAATACATGTACTTCATATGTTGCCTGGCGAGTAACAATCTCTAGTTGGCTAGTATTTTTTTTCATTCACTAGCCAGTTGGCGAGTAAATATAAAGTGCTGCTTTGCTCCCTGCAACTCCCAGTTATTTGTTACTTTTTAACAATTATTGTATTGTTTCTTTAGAGGAATGTTAAACACTGAGTGTGTGTGTGTTTCTTTTTTTAGAGGGGAGGGATTGTCGTCTTTCCACGATTTAGACGGATCATGAGTCAGTCCAGGCACTGATAATACAATCACCAGTTTAATTAATATATAGAGCACTTTTACACATATAAACCACATCAACATTTATTAAAACGTCCATTCCTGCCAGAGATAGGATCTGTTAGAATCAAGAAATAATATGAGTAAAAAGAATTATGAGTGGATCTGTTAGAATCAAGAAATAATATGAGTAAAAAGAATTATGAGTGGATCTGTTAGAATCAAGAAATAATATGAGTAAAAAGAATTATGAGTATCTTCAAACTATCACAAATAAAACGCAATAAATCTCCACTGTATTTGATTTTAAAACAATGGTTAATGCTGATTATGCATCTTCGGCTAACACCTAAGAAGGCTTTGAACCGCAATGCCAATTCGATGTGGCCTCTTCTGGTGAGCGTTATTCTAATTGAGGGATTATCTTTATGGGGACGAACTGGTACCTTTGTGGGGGCGAACTGGTTACGCACGTCCTATTTGGGGGCGAACTGACTTGGGGGGAGGGGGGGCGAAACATCTGGTACCACCTTTAAAATATTTGTATAGAAGACAGCCTCTCTAAACTGAATAGCTCTTAAAACCTGAGTTTTTACTTGGTCCCAAGGGTGTCCAGTTTAGAGGACTTTCACTGTACTTAAATAAAAGTTGTTTTCTTTTGCATTTCTGATCACTTTCAGTCTTATTTTGTGGACCCAATGTTTTTAGATTTTATGCCAAAATAAATAAGCTAAAGAAATAAGACAAGAAAAAATAATTAGTTAAAAGATAGTGGGGGTGGTTGTCTATGATGAAGATCTTGTAAAATTTCACTATACTCATTGAAATAAATTTCTGTGGACCGAGACCCATATTGCCGGTGTCCGAGGCCGCGTGTTCGCGAAGTCCACAATTATGACAATACCATCTATAATTGTACTGTTATGAATTACATTTTGATCAAATCAAAATAATTATATAATGTTAAAAATAATATACCAGCATCTGCAGCTGCAATCGTTCTTTCTTCATTGAGTTTTAACCCTTCGCAGCTTGCCTCAAATGGGCTCGAAAAGTTGCCGCTCCTTGCAGCTTGTATAATTGACTGGAACATTCTGTAATGAATTATAAAAGAAATTGTACTTAAAATATGTTCCTAAAATATTATGAAATGAAATACAATAATGCTGAATATCAATAAATGAAGAAAAATCGAAAAATAAATCTTTGACACAAATGTCCTTCATACTTCTCAAATGGTGTGGAAATGTGGGCTAGCGACCACCAGAAGTGAAAAAAGGAACCATTTCCATTGGTTCTCAATTATGTGACGTGACAGGTAAAAAACTAAACAATTTACAGCTTAAAATGTGGATTGCATTGAATAAAATTATAACAACACAAAATATTTCATATAAAATTATTCGCATGAATTTAATAAACAAGATAAATTATAACAATATTTATTTAACACAATGCACTGACACAAATTAACTGTGGTATCATGCCACGGTTTTTTTTTCACTCTCAAATCAATACGGTTTGAATCCCATCTTGTGATATGTCATAATATTATGATTTCAGCTTCTCTTCTTCTTCTTTCTTTCGAACTTTTTTCTTTTTAATTTTTCTGCTTTTAATTTTGTTTAGCATACAATAAATTTTACAATGTTAAACAATTACCTTAATTAATTAACCATGGTATAAAGTTTTTAACTTTTAAAAGATCACATGACAGTTTTTTTAATTTTAGCACTGGAAAGTTTAAATGGGGCATAATGGCCTTACACCGGGCTTTCACTTAACTATCCATGGTCGCCGTGTATATAGTCACTTTTATGTTGAGTGACAGGGATGGCGGCTTCCATCACCGTTGTATTTATGGAATTCATCTTTGTTCGCGATATTTAGCACGGTGTAAGTGCGGTAGTCGACTAGATCTGGGTGCAAAAAATATGCTTGCAAAGTGCGGCATCGAGCAAAGAACAAATTATTTGTAAAGCAGTTTGTCAATAGTAAGTTTGTAAATGAAAAGAGAAGAAGAAGTGGCCAGATTGACTGGAAACTATTAAAACGGCCTTGTGTATTATATGAGTATCAAATGTATTCCTTAATGTAAAAAAATATTCTGTATTTGTTTGATTTCATCGATATTAGCGTTTGTCTTAAAACGTCATTGATGGGGGGGGGGGGGTGAGGCTTAAAACATTTGACAGGTTAAAAAAAAAAATATCATTTGCACGATTAAACCCATTATAGGCCTATATGCATAATAAAAAATCGTATCTCTGCATTGAGAAGTCAAAGGGATGTTTGACAAACTCGTGACTGCTACCATAGGCCTATACCATAATATATTTGTCACAGTTTGACGTAGTCCTATATTGGGCATGTGAGTTAATACATGTACCTAGCTCAGGTGCTGTACACTACAGAACTCTCGTTTGAGGTACTTTGGTAGCATGCAGGATTGAACCTCCTCGGTGTACCCATTGACTGGTAATTGTTTGTTTGCGCCCGTTTCAACCAGTGTTCCACGGCTGGTATATTGAAGGCCGTGGTATGTACTGTCCTGACTGTGGTAAAGTGCATATGGGTTGTTAACCCTATTTTGGGACAAGTTGATGTGTATTTCAAAATAAAAACAATATCTATTTTGTTGAAAACCTTTGTTTTGTTTAAAGTTTTTTGTTTTTTTTTAACGACACCACTGGAGCACATTGATTTATTAATCATCGGCTATTGGATGTCAAACATTTGGTAATTTTGACATATAATCCTAGAAAGGAAACCCGCTACATTGTTTCATTACTAGCAATGGATATTTTATATGTACCATCCCACAGGCATGACAGCACATACTACGGCCAATGACATACCAGTCGCGGTGCACTGGCTGGAACGATAAATACCTCAATAGGCCCACTATTTTGTTGACTTCAACAATAAATTTATATTATCATCAAGGAGATATAGGGTACTGCAAAACAAAACAAAAAACCCACAAAAACCCCCACCGGGTTAATTAAAAACAATTATCTCCAACCCTTGGATCCGCAGCTGAAATATAATTTAATGTTTCCCCCGAGTAATGAACTAGTTTATTATTGTTATAGGCATTTAATTATACAAGATGACATCAGTTATTCCAATTAATTTTTTTTCTTGATAACTTTCATCCCTATCAAAGTAATTGGCCATTTTCAGTACTTTAAAAGGTCAGATCGGTCAATAATAAACGTCACGGATATGCTATATATTATCAGTATGTACGTTCAGCGTGGAATACTCTTCAACATTAAAAGTGTCATGTAGCAGGATACAACCCAGGTAAAAAAATATTTCAGCAAGAGACATGAATGGTCACATTTTGTCCCAATTGCATATATTCGATTTTTTAAAAATGCATATAAATAAATAAATAAATAAATAAATAAATAAACGTCATTTATTTTAAAGATTACAAACGATATTGCAAATATAATAAACCATTTTGATAACGACAATTATTGGTGGTGTGCAACCACGGCACGGAACTATTATATTTTAGTGCATCACTTCAATTTGTTCCAAATCTACTTTGATCATAGCTAGCTCGTCCTAGTCCATGTACTGTCTACAGTTTTCAGTTTTCAAATCCATCTACCGGCCTCGGTGGCGTAGTGGTTAGGCCATCGGGCTACAGGCTGGTATGTACAGGGTTCGGATCCCAGTCGAGGGATTTTTAATCCAGATACCACTCCAAACCCGGAGTGAGTGCTCAATGGGTAGGTGTAAGACTCAATGGGTAGGTGTAAACCACTTGCACCGACCAGTGATCCATAACTGGTTCAACAAAGGCCATGGTTTGTGCTATCCTGCCTGTGGGAAGCGCAAATAAAAGATCCCTTGCTGCTAATCGGAAAGTAGCGACAGTAGTAGTGGCGACAGCGGGTTTCCTCTCAAAATCTGTGCGGTCCTTAACCATATGTCTGACGCCATATAACCGTAAATAAAATGTGTTGAGTGCGTCGTTAAATAAAACATTTCTTTCTTTCTTTCAAATCCATCTGGTCCTAGTTATAATCATAATAAGTTATAATCCATACTACTACTACTACTAATACTACTACTAATAATAAACAATAATAACACGAGAAACAACCACAGCAGCAACAATAACAACAACAATACTCGCTCATGGAGACTGCTTAAAATAATAACAACTACTACTACTACTACTTCTATTATTATTATTATTATTATTATTATTATTATTATTATTATTTTATTATTATTATTACCTCCCCAAAATCGCAAGTTGTAAAAATGGTTAAAGGACGATTTTATCGGGGACGAGTGAGCTAGAATTATTCATCAGCGGTCATTTCAAAATGGCAGCTCTTATAAGTTCTCGGTTGCTTAAGGTTTGTTTATGTCGAATGTTCAAGTTGTGCTTTATTTTTTGACTTTCCAATGTCATTTTTCATACTTCACATTTGTGTAATATTGTGATAAATTTAACTTTTGGATTTTTATTTTCACAGGGAACTGCATGTTGTGTTTTGAGAAGGCATTTGAGCCTGTCCTCGGCGCGATGTGCCCAACAGGTAGGATGCATCAAGATATACACAGTAGTTTATGCTTAGTATTAGACCACACTTTATTTTAGATAATATACATCAATATTTTGGGGAAATAGAGAAGGCCCTTTCTGTTTGAATATTTCCCAATATAAATCTTAATTTGACCTTGAGGGTCGAGGTCTTAATACACAGTTGTCTCCCTCTGACATTAATCATCTTAATTTAAAAAACAAAATGTTTATTGGACAATCTATATGCATAAACAATGACAGACAGATTAAACACATATTACTTTTTTGCATGTACATGTTTTGCACACAATGTCTAATTCTTGGTGGTCCATTAACAAAGTACAAGTCCAAAGTACTGTAGTAGCCTTCATTAAATGGGTTTTTTTTAAATCCATAATTTCAATTTAGATTCATATAAAAACCAAAAAGAAAAGAGTTTGGGAAATAATAAAAGTGTTCTCTTTTTTGGTGCATTTTGAAAAACATTGGTCATGATATAAATAAAGCAGCGAAACATGTTGACCCCTGTTTTTTAAAATAAATTATACTTACATTTTTTTGTTATTTCGAAAACATTTTCAATTTCATTTTATATCAATCTGCACTGAAATTGACAAATAAAACCCTATGTTTATATTATATTTCAGTGTAGTTTTTATCATTAACGTCATCATCTTGGAGAATTACTGCAGGGGTGCAGAAAGTACTCGCCCGCTCACCAATGCGAGTACAAATTCTGATGGACAAATTTAAAAATGCAACTACCAGTCCAACAGGCGATTAATCTTTTTTTGACTGACTGCATTATAAATTTATTTATTATTATTTTTTGTGCATTGAATCCGCGACTACGCATCAGTCATGCAAGGATTCCAAACCATTCAAACACACGTAGAATGTTGTTGAAACACACAATAATACATGCACTGCATTGCCAATAAACGATTTAGAGTTCCAAACTGCACAAGCGCGACATTCCGGAAACAGGTTATAGCGAAAACAGAACCATGCCACAACAGCCCCAAACGAAAATGGAACCAAACTGGACAAAATGGAACCTAGTGTTGGTTGAAATGGCACCCCACAATCTATATATCTACATGATATTATTTTTTTGCCATTACATTGAAGTGCCGTTATAGCCAGATCTGTTCCGTTTTCACTAACAAAAATGGTTCCGTTTTGATAGTGGTTCTGATTTGGCCTAATTCTCAGGAAACAGGGTCTGTCAAAAATCAATAGTTCTAAAAAATAATGATTTGTTTATGTTGAAAGTATGATGCCGGTGTGTTTTGAAATTGAATAGATTCTTCTCTTAAATACTTGCGGGATGTCACTTGAATTTTGTAAATCTATATGAAAGAAATGTGAATAATGTAGTCTTGATCAGAATATTTCAACATGTATTGATTTGTCAATCAAGGTTTGGGGTCTGATTTCGTTTGTTTGCCATATGATGATAATAACTTACCAAGTGTCCTTAATGTTTTTGTCATTAAATATATATATACATAACAGTGTCGTAGGGAGGTGCTAAAACGGGGGGGGTGGGCACACACACACACATGCTCACACACACATGCTGCTACTGGATCAAAAAAAGCTCCCCCACTTGCTACGCCAGTGATATGAAAATATTTTTAAACAAAAGTATATTTTCTATAGACTAGTAGAAATTCTGGCGGGCTAGTAAATTTTAGTTGGTTCTGGTCTGGCAGGCTAGTAAAATATTATCCAGGGTTATCCAGCTTTTGCACAGTGCTAGAAAAATCTGTCTGACCCTAGGGCTAGATAAATCTGTCTGACCCGAGGGCTAGACAATTTCTACATACGCGTGATGTTATAACTCATGCTTTACAACGATTGACATCATAACTCATGGTTTTCAGAATTCTGTTTGCCATTTCAGGTTGTATCATTGTTTTAAAAATATATAAACAAATTAATATTTTCAACTATATATTTATTGGTAAGTTACATGTTTATGTTGTTGCATGAGCTGGACTATATTTTCCACGCATATGATTAAATGAGTTTGTAGGTAAAATGTTTACGAATTGTTCTACAATAAACAAACTGTTGCTTACAAAATTAATGTTTTGTTGCTGAAATTAAATGGGCAAGAAAAATAATCAATCACTGTTGTAGCAGCACATAACATTTTTCATATTCTTTAGCGTATATTATGTAAAATTGTGTGTGGTGTCCATTAATTTGGAGTTACAGATGTAAAACTTAAACTTCATTCATGTATTGCGATGTTTTAGAGTGGGTTATTAAGCTTATTTTCTATTAATTAAGCAAACTCTTAGTGTAGGATCCACCAATTTGAAGTTGTTAGTCAAAAACAAATGTTAAAACACAGAATATGCAAGGTCTGGCATTGAACTTTTATTAGCATTCCAACAGAATCTTTAAAAAGATTCTGTAGTTTATATGTCATGGGCTAATCTTATGCTTCCAACCTTAAAGCAGGTATTTGTAGAAGCATGGAATCGTGCTAAATTTGCAGCCTGAAGGTACATTATACATCATAATGCTTCTTTAAAAAAAAAATAGCTGCAAAATATAGTTAATTTATAATCTTCATGTACATATAAATTAGGGCTAACTGTAGATGAGAAAAACTTTTCGCCAAATTGTCGAAAAAAAAGAAGAAGAAAAACAGTTATTTTCCAACAAATATTAATTATTACATGAATTTTTTTCGCCTAATTAAAATTAAAATTCGCAAATTGTTCCTAAAATTTGCAAAGAGTCGTAAATGATTACCTTGAATTTTCTTGTCACAGATGACCGTGAGAGATGCACTGAATTCAGCTCTGGATGAAGAACTTGCTCGTGATGAAAGTGTATTTCTGCTTGGAGAAGAAGTTGCACAGTATGATGGAGCATATAAGGTGTGGTAGCTAAATTAGTTTGTGAGTAAAAACAAAATGTGGTGAAGGTTAACGGGAGAGTAAAAATTATTTAATTAGGGAATCTTTTCTCACAAAGCGAATTTCTGATATCTCTTATTGATAATGGTAATGATTGAGACTTATTTATTTACTAGCAGATTATTATTTGAATTATAACACATTTCAGTTGTAATGTTTCGTAAATATTTTGTTTAATAAGTCGCAGAAATATCACAAAAACATATCAAAGTGACATGTTAACTTCATGGATGCAACTTTTAATATTTTAATCTTTGTTCTCTTAATCAGTTTGTGTGTAAATGTTGTTGCAGGTTTCGAAAGGGTTGTGGAAGAAATATGGAAACAAACGAGTGATAGACACACCCATCACAGAGGTTTGTTTATTTTTGTAAACATTTTCACTTTTTATAGAATCTAAGATTATATTATTTTGAGATTCAGGTAGTGTAAATTAAAAAAATTTCCATCACTATGTACAGATAATGAATGTGTTGTTAATTTACTACATTCCAAGACTACTTTTTGTGTCATGGTGCTGTGTCTTGTGTTTATATATATCAAGTATTTGCAGGGATAGCTCTGGGTGAGAAGAATATTTTGCCAAATTATTTATTAAATTAAAAAAATTGTAAAAAACCCAGTTATTTTCTAAAAAAATAACAATAAATGTATGAAATTATTTTGCCAAATTAAAATAAAATTTGCCAATTATTTTCAAAATTTGCAATTGGCGAATTTGGCGAGTGCCAGAGCTGGCCCTGATTTGTCATTTTATCCAGTAATATTGTTTTTGTTTGCATGTAATTATTTTATTATTTTTCATTTCAATTGCAGATGGGTTTCACTGGTCTTGCTATTGGAGCTGCCATGGTAAGTAACATGTTAAGTACTGGTTTTACATCATTTACTCTTTTTCTTTCTTCATCTCAGTTTGCCTGCCTGACTGCAGGTGTGTCTCTATATCTGTCTTCTCTGGGTTCTGGATATAGCTTGGTGGTAGAGTATTTGCCTGAGGTACAGGTGATTTCCAGACTGATCACCCTCAATGGAATTTGGTCTGTGTTCTATCCAAGTCAGTACTCCACATTTGACATTTTTCTGGTGGGGTTTCCTCTCTAAGACTGTGTAAATTACCAAATATTTGACATCCAGTAGCCGATGATTAATAAATTAATGTGCTCTAGTGGTGTCATTAAACAAAACAAACTTTAAACTTTTAGGGTAGGTTTAAGGGGAAAAGGCCATTGCACCAACTCGTGAAAAGGTCAACCCAGTGAATATTGTTTGTTTTAAGCCAGAAAAAAAAAGAGGCACTTGAATATATTTAGAAGGGCAGAATGGCAAGTAAGGAGGGCAACCACTGCACTTGTTGTCGTTGCCATGGTAAACTTCGAACCCTGGAGTAGCATATATGGTAGCAGCGAGTTTCCTCTCTTTCTGTTCATCAAATTTATGGACTGAGTTATAAAGATTATGCGGCAAATGTGCAATGGGTTTTATTTTTCTTGGAAATGTCTGTTCCAGGCTGGACTTAAACCAATTTGCGAGTTCATGACGTTCAACTTCTCCATGCAAGCTATTGACCAGGTTATTAACTCCGCTGCCAAGACACATTACATGTCTGCTGGGAAGGTGAGTACAGTTATTTTTGTTTTGTTGTTCCTCTGCATTTATCATCCTTTCAGGAAAATTACTTATTTTCCCATGCAGGGCTCCATAAACCTGAACATATGAAAGGTATATTGGTCGTAATTTTTCACAACAGTTTATTGGTAAACAACACTGCAATTACAAGTAATACTTTCTAAGCTCGTTATCATCAAATATTTTGTACCTTGTATCAGCAAACATTTTAAATTTTTAATTTTTTTTATCAGTAATTCCTGTTTGGCTTGATGCAAAAAAGAAAGAAAAAGGGTTTTGAAAATAACAAACATGTTTTATTTTTACAGGGTCTTAGATTTCGCTAATGTCAAGTTGACAAATGTTCCCGAAATATAATTGACCAAAATAATCCTGCCCAAATTAAGTACAAACATGCTGACCTCAAAACATTTCACCTTAAAACAACTGAAATGTTAAGCTTTCATTAGATTAAAATAGCTGGAAATTCACTTCTCAATATTCCTCGACAGCTGCTAATAATATTACTTACTGTACTAAAAGTCATCACTATGCTCAGAAATAACAAATTAATGACCTCTAAAGCTCTGTGCTATATGCAGTTTGTGAAAAGTGAAAATGTTGGCCAGTTGTATTTCCTTGATTGGTTTATCCTACTAAATTCTATATTTGAGTATTCTTTTGTTAACCTGTATACTTGTACGTAGAATTAAAATAAAAAAATAAAATATAATTTCAAATTTCATGAGCAGACAACATTCATCACTATTGCTGTTTTATTTACATATTGACTAATGTTTTTATAAATTACACAAAATAATAAAACATCTTTGTTATTTTCAAAACATTTTTCCTTTTGGTTTTTTATGTGAAGATAAACTGGAATTATATTTATTGACCCCAAAAAATCACAACAAAAAACACTTATATTTTGTGCTTATACTAGGTATACTAACCAATTGTTTTAAATGTTCACAACTATTTGAATAATTAAATAGATTATATTTAATATGATGAGTTGATACCGTACAGTCATCCTTAAAAAATATTATAATACACACGTCTTTTTGTGTGCGTGTGTTTCTAGGTAACAGTTCCGATAGTTTTTCGCGGTCCTAACGGAGCGTCTGCAGGTGTAGCTGCACAACATTCCCAGTGTTACGCGGCTTGGTATGGAAATTGTCCTGGACTCAAGGTTATCTCCCCTTATTCAGCCGAAGATTGTAAAGGATTATTAAAGTCATCAATCAGAGACCCAGATCCTGGTATGTGTGTCTATTTTAGGATTCTCCCACAAAGGTATTACAATATATATATATTTTTTTTGATAACTGGAAGTTAGTTAATGTTAGTTTTACATAGTTAACCGATTGTTCATTTACATGAATTGTCAGTTGTACAATCCAGTCTAACACATTTTATCTTCTGAAGTTTGCAACTTTTAAGTTCAGAATATATAACAGTTCACCCATAAAACTGATTGGCAATTCGTGAGAATTTTAAGTTACATAACTGACACATGACACAGTTTGCATGAAATATTGTGCCCTGGTTGGGCACAACTAGCACTTTGTATATAGTTTACCATGCTACCCACCACCAGATTCTTTGTCAATGTAATAAAATCATGACTTTCACATGAGAGAAAATCCCAAAATGTATATGTTACATCATTTTTATGATTCCATATTTTGAGGGTATGTAATACAAACAAAATGGATTATAATTGCCCCTACTAGGTGGTTATGAGTTTAAAATGGATTATAATTGCCCCTACTAGGTGGTTATGAGTTTAAAACGGATTATAATTGCCCCTACTAGGTGGTTATGAGTTTAAAACAGATTATAATTGCCCCTACTAGGTGGTTATGAGTTTGAAATGGATTATACTTGCCCCTACTAGGTGGTTATGAGTTTAAAACGGATTATAATTGCCCCTACTAGGTGGTTATGAGTTTAAAAAAACGGATTATAATTGCCCCTACTAGGTGGTTATGAGTTTAAAACGGATTATAATTGCCCCTCTAGGTGGTTATGAGTTTAAAACTAGGTGGTTATGAGTTTAAAACGGATTATAATTGCCCCTGCTAGGTGGTTATGAGTTTAAAACGGATTATAATTGCCCCTACTAGGTGGTTATGAGTTTGAAATGGATTATACTTGCCCCTACTAGGTGGTTATGAGTTTAAAACGGATTATAATTGCCCCTACTAGGTGGTTATGAGTTTGAAACGGATTATAATTGCCCCTACTAGGTGGTTTTGAAATGGATTATAATTGCCCCTACTTTGGTTATGAGTTTAAAACGGATTATAATTGCCCCTACTAGGTGGTTATGAGTTTAAAACGGATTATAATTGCCCCTACTAGGTGGTTATGAGTTTAAAATGGATTATAATTGCCCCTACTAGGTGGTTATGAGTTTAAAACGGATTATAATTGCCCCTACTAGGTGGTTATGCGTTTAAAATGTTTTGAAATTGGACACAGTGTTCGAAATAAGCACTTGTCCATTTGTCCTGACAAATTATAATCTGCTGGGACAAGCAAAATGTACATAATGGTTGTCCAGTGGACAAGTAAACATTTATAATGCAGTTTCATTTTGAGCAATCAAAAACATTGTCCTTGCACTTGAATAAAACAAACAAGTTATTTGGACAAGTGAAATATTGTCAGACAAGTAGATGTTTAGATGTACTTGTCGGGTGGACTAGTGAGAAATTCTGCTTTTTTCTGTCACTATGGACACTGCATTCCACATACTTTGACAAATTCTAAACAGCAGCTCAAGTACTGTAATCTTTCTAAAAATTCTAAAACTGTATCCATTAGTTTTCAAGATTTTAGAGTATGTAATTTACACATCTTACCCACATCAAAACCTATTTAAATATTAGTACAGAACATAACCTGTCTAAACCAGATATCCCTTAAAACCATACCTTTTGTTTGATCCTGAGGGAGTCCAGTTTAGAGGGATTTCACAGTTTAATTGCTTTTTTTTTAATAAATTGTTTTCAAAATAGTTTATTTTTATTGATTCTGACTGTTTATATTGAAACATTTTCGTGTATCAGTGTTGTTTGTTTCAGTTGTCTCTCATTATTTCTGTGGTCCTTAACCATATGTTCAATGCCATATAGCAAAAAATTAAATTTGTTGAGTGCATCATTAAATAAAACATTCATTCATTCCTTCTTTCAGTTGTGTTCTTGGAGCATGAACTCATGTATGGCCTTGCTATGCCGATGTCTGATGAGGCACTATCTCCCGACTTTCTTCTCCCTATAGGAAAGGCAAAAATAGAGCGAGAAGGTTTGTACATTATAAATCATAAACATTCTTCCCATATAACAGGACTCTTGAAGAATGTTTGTGGCACAGCAGTTTATATTATCATTTGTTTTTTATTTTGCAAAGTGATGTGAATACTGTAGATCCTGAAATTAATGCGATCATAATATTAATGCGAAAAATGTGAGTTCGTGTTATTCGTATTAATAATATGACACATTTATTTCTATGTTTTGTCTATGTGTCTGATTCTAATATATTTATAAAACACAACTGGAAAATTCATCATAAGCGAGACAGACTAATTGTCCAATAGTCCAGCAAGATGCCAGCCATGTGTGATGATTGCAAGGTCTTTGGACATCCTGTCAAAAGCCGACACGATTCGTCACACGTGAATGGGTTTTAGCATGCGAATCTTAGGTTGACCGTTTCTTTGTTTTTATTGTTCCAGTTTGCTGTAACTTTGTTGACATACTACTTTAGGAATTGTTCTTTCATTATGACTTTTTAATTGCCTTTCACAGATAAAGAAGATACAGTTGTAATGGTACATGTATGCTAATGTTTAGCTAGATTTAAGTAACTATACACGTTACGTAAATTATTGCAAAAATATGCTTTGAGTTGATCTCACCAAAAACACTAAGGACTAAACAGGTTAATCAACATGTACACAGACATATTAGTGAGTTGCGCTTATTGAAGACGCCTGTACTCAGATTTAACCAAACATTACACATGTTGTTAGAAAAGTAATATTTCAAAGGAAGGTCACTCGCATTAATTTCATGTTGCATTTTAGTCTGCCCACCATCACTCGCATTAAGTTAGGGATGCATTAGTTTCAGGATCTACAGTATTCAGGGAATCTTTATAGGTTGTGACATAAAAGGTATCGGATGTAGACTTCAGGGTATAGCTACTAAGCATGGATATTAGAAACACCAATGATATGGGAAGGTATCACAGGGTTCTGTCCACAGCGCCTGGTGTAAGATGGGACTGGTTGCATTTTAAACTTCCTAACAGCATTACTGCTACAGACAACCACTTACAATACTGTACTCGCATAATAAGGTCAGGAATTTTACACTACACACTACAACAGCATGAAAAAGTTTATTAAAGTTTATTTTGTTTAACGACACCACTAGAGCACATTGATTTATTAATCATCGGCTATTGGATGTCAAACATATGGTAATTTTGACACAGTCATAGAGAGGAAGCCTGCTACATTTTTTCATTAATAGCAAGGGATCTTTTATATATACCATCCCACAGACTTGATAGCACATACCGCAGCCTTTGACAACAGCATGACTTCATCATGTAATTTTTTCACATAAACAGAACCATGTTAGTGGTAAAGATATAAAATAATTTGTGCATCATTAGTAAAAATTGGATTTTGGTTTTAACATTGTCATCTCCTGCCTTTTTTGTTTTTCTGTTTTTAAGAGTTAATTTCCAATTCTATAGTACTGCAAGCATACCTTATATATACTTTTATCCAAAACATATTTTAAAAAGCAAGCTTACAAAAGTAAGAGCTATGCTAAATCTGCAGTACCAGTGACATTGATTTAGTGATAAATTAATCATGTTTGTGTTTTGCAGGAAAACATATTACCCTAGTGTCTCATTCTAAGTCAGTTGGTGTATGCCTGCAAGCAGCTGAAGAACTTGCAGGAAAGGGAATAGAATGTGAAGTATGTGATTTTGTTACTTACATTTTTATAAACTACGAATAGTCTCATTTATAAATTATGTACCCTCGGGTGGAATAGCCCTGTCCCACATGGACACATATGAAGGATTATTTTATTATCATATACTGTTACATATCAAGTTTGATTTTCATAGCAATTTACCCATTTTTCACGGAGTTATGGCTCTTGAATTTAGGAGATAAGAAAATGTGTTTAGCCTGGTGGGGACATGTATTGCTTTAACAGTACTCTCAGAATGCTTGTTGAATTTAACAATTCTTTCAATATTCTGTAAGCTTTTTCACTTAATTAGTCTTAACTTTTGATAATAATTTCTTCAGAGGTTTTGGGTAGCCGTGAATGAAACTTGATATTTAAATGATTTATCTTCCTTTTCAATCTCGTGGTGAAATACAAAAAGACATGCAAGGACGATGCAGTGTAGCGTAAAAGATCATAGAGAGATTTGTGAATTAGGCCACTGGCATTATATAAATGGGCTTGGGTGGGAGTTAGAGTTGGGCGGTATACCGTATGTACCGTTCGGTATCGGTATTACGTCAATACCGATTTACCGTACCGAGCAAATTTCAAAATACCGAAATTTCGGTATTGAAAAATATTTTCCGGAAAGCACTAATAATATATCAGACGAACGCTAAATGGATTAGTATAAATCAGACGAGAGTCTTGTGTTTGGAATTTAATTGTATTTAGATGAAATTAGCGGGTGAGCCATAACATAGGCATACATTTAAAGCCGAGTATACCAAAAATAGCGCTTGATAACGGTATCGTGTCAATACCGAATACCGTACCGATACCAAGGAAAATCACCCCCAAAATACCGATATCGATACCGAACCTCAAATTTCAATACCGCCCACCTCTAGTGGGAGTTCTATGATAGTTTTACCCTAGTTTTCATTTAAAAAAAAGAGAGTTAAATATTTACAAAAATTCCTTTATGTTTCAGGTGATAAATTTACGAACAATCCGACCTCTAGATGAAGACTGTTTTATTAAGTCCGTTATGAAGACAAACCACCTGGTGACGGTGGAGGGAGGCTGGCCACAGTATGGAGTTGGGGCCGAAGTGTGTGCCAGGCTTATTGAAAGTAGGTTAATCATTAGTTAACGAACAATCCGACCTCTAGATAAAGACTGTTTTTATTAAGTCCGTTATGAAGACAAACCACCTGGTGACGGTGGAGGGAGGCTGGCCACAGTATGGAGTTGGGGCCGAAGTGTGTGCCAGGCTTATTGAAAGTAGGTTAATCATTAGTTAACGAACAATCCGACCTCTAGATGAAGACTGTTTTATTAAGTCCGTTATGAAGACAAACCACCTGGTGACGGTGGAGGGAGGCTGGCCACAGTATGGAGTTGGGGCCGAAGTGTGTGCCAGGCTTATTGAGAGTAGGTTAATCATTAGTTAACGAACAATCCGACCTCTAGATGAAGACTGTTTTATTAAGTCCGTTATGAAGACAAACCACCTGGTGACGGTGGAGGGAGGCTGGCCACAGTATGGAGTTGGGGCCGAAGTGTGTGCCAGGCTTATTGAGAGTAGGTTAATCATTAGTTAACGAACAATCCGACCTCTAGATGAAGACTGTTTTATTAAGTCCGTTATGAAGACAAACCACCTGGTGACGGTGGAGGGAGGCTGGCCACAGTATGGAGTTGGGGCCGAAGTGTGTGCCAGGCTTATTGAGAGTAGGTTAATCATTAGTTAACGAACAATCCGACCTCTAGATGAAGACTGTTTTATTAAGTCCGTTATGAAGACAAACCACCTGGTGACGGTGGAGGGAGGCTGGCCACAGTATGGAGTTGGGGCCGAAGTGTGTGCCAGGCTTATTGAAAGTAGGTTAATCATTAGTTAACGAACAATCCGACCTCTAGATGAAGACTGTTTTATTAAGTCCGTTATGAAGACAAACCACCTGGTGACGGTGGAGGGAGGCTGGCCACAGTATGGAGTTGGGGCCGAAGTGTGTGCCAGGCTTATTGAAAGTAGGTTAATCATTAGTTAACGAACAATCCGACCTCTAGATGAAGACTGTTTTATTAAGTCCGTTATGAAGACAAACCACCTGGTGACGGTGGAGGGAGGCTGGCCACAGTATGGAGTTGGGGCCGAAGTGTGTGCCAGGCTTATTGAGAGTAGGTTAATCATTAGTTAACGAACAATCCGACCTCTAGATGAAGACTGTTTTATTAAGTCCGTTATGAAGACAAACCACCTGGTGACGGTGGAGGGAGGCTGGCCACAGTATGGAGTTGGGGCCGAAGTGTGTGCCAGGCTTATTGAAAGTAGGTTAATCATTAGTTAACGAACAATCCGACCTCTAGATGAAGACTGTTTTATTAAGTCCGTTATGAAGACAAACCACCTGGTGATGGTGGAGGGAGGCTGGCCACAGTATGGAGTTGGGGCCGAAGTGTGTGCCAGGCTTATTGAAAGTAGGTTAATCATTAGTTAACGAACAATCCGACCTCTAGATGAAGACTGTTTTATTAAGTCCGTTATGAAGACAAACCACCTGGTGACGGTGGAGGGAGGCTGGCCACAGTATGGAGTTGGGGCCGAAGTGTGTGCCAGGCTTATTGAAAGTAGGTTAATCATTAGTTAACGAACAATCCGACCTCTAGATGAAGACTGTTTTATTAAGTCCGTTATGAAGACAAACCACCTGGTGACGGTGGAGGGAGGCTGGCCACAGTATGGAGTTGGGGCCGAAGTGTGTGCCAGGCTTATTGAAAGTAGGTTAATCATTAGTTAACGAACAATCCGACCTCTAGATGAAGACTGTTTTATTAAGTCCGTTATGAAGACAAACCACCTGGTGACGGTGGAGGGAGGCTGGCCACAGTATGGAGTTGGGGCCGAAGTGTGTGCCAGGCTTATTGAAAGTAGGTTAATCATTAGTTAACGAACAATCCGACCTCTAGATGAAGACTGTTTTATTAAATCCGTTATGAAGACAAACCACCTGGTGACGGTGGAGGGAGGCTGGCCACAGTATGGAGTTGGGGCCGAAGTGTGTGCCAGGCTTATTGAGAGTAGGTTAATCATTAGTTAACTGCTTACAGAAACAAATGGAGGACATTTCATCTTTTCTGTTTAGTATAATTTATATCTTGTGGAGTGAAGGAAGAAAATGTTTTATTTAACGATGCACTCAACACATTTTATATCTTGTGGAGTGAAGTCTACAGTCATATCACATGAATTGCACAAGTGTGATGTGTCATATATGACATTTCACACTTCCCAACATTTACGATAGAAACCTCCTTTTTTTTCTGTTCCAGCCAGTTCTCAATGACTAGTATATCAAAGGCTGTAATATGTTCTCTCCTGTCTGGGATTGTGCCTTGCGAATGGAAAAATATGAAAGGTTTTCTTTGAAAACCCATGTGTCGGAATAATAAAATATTTGATATCCAGTAGCCAATGATTAATTAATCAGTGTGTTCTAGTGGTGGTGTTTTTGTATCCACCCATTTCTGAAAATATTGCTAATGTTAATAAATTTATTAGCTGTTCTGTAAGTTTAAAAATGGAGTCGGGGAATAGTTTGTCTTTAAAAGTTTCATTGACAACAGTTGTTAATTGAAAATTGATTACCATTTAGAATTGTGTAGCAATCTCTGAAACGTGCACAGTGAATCACAACACGATACTGAATAAAATGATCCTTTGGAGTGGGTGGCGGGACGTAGTCCAGTGGTAAAGTGTTCGCTTGATGTGCGGTCGGTTTAAAATTGATCCCCGTTGGTGGACCCATTAGACTATTTCTCGTTCCAGCCAGTGCTCCACAACTGGTGTAACAAAGGCCGTGGTATGTACTATCCTGTCTTTGGGATGGTGCATATAAAAGATCCCTTGCTGCTAATCGAAAAGAGTAGCACATGAAGTGGAGATAGCGGGTTTTCTCTATCAATATCTGTATGGTCCGTAACCATATTTCTGATGCCATATAACCGTAAATACAATGTGTTGAGTGCGTCGTTAAATAAAACATTTCTTTTTTTTAATTGAAAATTGATTAACATTTAGAATTGTGTAGCAAGCTCTGAAACTTGAATAGTGAATCGCAACATGATACTGAATAAAATGATCCTTTGGAGTGGATATTAAATGTGTCCAGTATTGTTCAACATTTTAATTTTATTTTATGTTTCACTCTCTTGACATGTTTAATTGTATTTTATATTTATTATTGTCTCTTCCAGGTCCGGCTTTCAACTACTTGGACGCTCCGATATTGCGAGTAACTGGTGCTGATGTGCCAATGCCGTATGCTAAAACACTAGAAGATAATGCATTGCCTCAGCCATTTAACATTATAACTGCTGTGAAAAAATCATTGAACATAGCGTGATCATCATAGACTTTTAAAAGATTTGTATTAAGGTGATAATTTAATAGTTTCTGTTTGAAATCACATGTTTAGAGAAGAGTGAATTTTTATTCAAGAAACCTGAAAATTTGTAATATGGATGTATTACATTAGCAGGGAGTTTAAGATTCCCATTGCCCAATGCCTGTGACAAGTGAAAATATGTCAGTTAAATGCATATGCCCGGTGGCAAGTGATATTATAAATGCTGGTGTCAGAAAAAAAAAATTAGTTGCAGCTGACCTGAAAAAAAAAGAGAAGAAAGACTATCAGTCTTGAAGAAGTGAATATCTTGTAACAATCCAGGAATTCATTAATAGTATCTTACTTTTGTTTGTTTGTTTAAAAAACATGTTTTGTTAAATATAGAGATTATGTTCTAACTGTGCTGGGAATAATCATTTTTACTTTAAATTCTTTTTTTAATGCCTATAGCTATGATTTGGAAAACCCCCACAAACAAATGTATATAGAATAAAATACATGAATGATCATTTATCTTTAAAAGTGTTTTGCATGTTCATAAAAACCAGATTTTTTTTTTTTTTTTTTATCAACAATAATTTTTTTACAGCACTTGGTACTTACAGTTAACTTGCCCATCAGTGGTAATGTTAATTTCAGTGGATGGTTTGGCTTTGATATCTAGGTCATCACCATGGAGCAGCTAATTAGACATCTTGATCTTCAACATATGTTTAATATACCGGGTACTATGATACTGTATATTTTACTGTTTCATTTTGATACTTTGTGATTTAATTTTTGTTAGATGATTCCTCTGGAGACTGATAAACCAACCAAAGTTATCTCCCTATAAATCTGAACATCGGGGAATTTGATTTTATAGAAAAACACTGTAATTTTGGTTGATTAAATGACAACTATATTACAACTATGGTAAATTTAAATATATAAAAATAGCTGAAAATTGTTGACACAAATTGTATTGGTAATGGTAATTTAACAACGAAAAACAAAGACCACTAACACTGTAACTTCAAGTATTTGAAGCAGTATTTTTAGTTCACAAATCTAATTGAAGCTTGTATGTGTTGGCTTTTTCCTGTCATAACTTTTAAAAAGTTAATTTGTTTTATTTAATCATCGGCTGTTGTATGTCAAACATATCAAGGGATCTATTGTTATGCACCATCCAAAAGACAGGATAGCACATGCCATGGCCTTTGATATACCAGTCATGGTGCACTGGCTGGAATGAAAAATAGCCCTATGGGTTCGACCCTAGACTGATTGTGTGTCAGTCAAACGGTTTGCAACTAGGCTACATCTTGCCCCGTCAAAATTTAAAATAACTCATGTCTTTATCAGCTTTGCATTTCATATTAAGTATGTATATCCCGCTCTGTGTATAATATATGGGTATTGAACGTGGATTTAGTCAACCGTATTACCACAAGTACAACATGCATAAAGTTGTATCAAGTACCAGTATAATTATGTGTAACGGAGCACCAAATTAGTCTACTATTTGTAATAATATACAGTAAAACTTGTCGAAATCAGACACCCATGGTACTATGTAAAAATTCCAGTTTTAAGGGGTATCAAGTAAGAGCGATTCTGTTCGGTACCGATATTTAAAAGGATATCGTGAATAACGTCCAGTCTTGAGGGAATTTAGGTTTACCGACGGTTTAGCTTTGAGGGGTTTCATTGTAATATAATATAAAGTAGAGTTGAATTCCGTTGGTTCGAACTCCGTCGGTGCTCGAGAAAGTGTTCGACCCATCAGGTAGTTCGACCCAACCATTCAGTTAACATTGTGTAAGTGTAACTCAGGACTTTGTTTTGGGGTCGAGTGTTGCTGTGTATACGACCCTTCTGAGTTCGACCCAACGGGATTCTACTGTATGTATTGAAAGTAATAATCTGGTATATATATATATTGAACTAAATACTCCAGTAAAGTACAAACTAAACCATATTGTCCATTTCTGTACACATCAGACGAGTGGTATAGTCAGGGCGTACACAGTGAATATTTGTCCCTGGTGCTCTACAAAGAAGGAAAGAAGAAAAAAAAAGAGAATGTTTGTTTAATGCCACCTCGGCACATTTTAAACTGGTTATTTGGCATCTGATATAGAGAAGTGTTGAAGTAATAGTTTAAGTATTTACACTTGTTTATTTTACATGATTATTATAATTTGTTTCGATTTGGGGTTTGTTTTTAGGGTTTATGGTTACTGTAGTGGGGTTTTGGTTTTTTTTTTACTTTTCGGGGTTGGGGGGAAAAGGCTCACTGATTGTTATAAAGCATTTTCAAACCACTCTTGCCAAATCCAGAACATACAATATGCATTTACAATGTTCAGTGATTTTGGCTTTGTCAGTAACTAGCACATTTTAAAATGAAACACTTGATTTTTCAAACTAGTTGGGCAGCTTTTAACTGCTATTGCTAATATACTAGGGATGTTCAATGCTATAAACTTAAAGGAATGTAGGCATACAGGCTTGTACTGTCAATGTTAGAAAACTTTTGGGCTGACTTTATGTAAGGTGACTTCGCGAGTGTGTCTTATATACAGGTAAGTCTTAAAACACCGATGAAATAAGTATGACATGCTTGCATGGCTAAGGACTTGCAATTTATTGTAAATTATATAAATACACATTGCGGTTTTAAGGAAGTTGCATCTGACTAAGAGATAAAATATCTTGCACAAATTTGGCCCCTATGTATTTTAGAAATAATACTTGACAACTGTATACAATGTAGCTGTTGAAAATGTGTGTTTTTTCCGTTTTTAATATATATGTAGATGTATAAGGTCAGAGGTTACTTTGACTTATACCACAGCTAGTGCTTATTTGACTAACTGTTGTGTGACCTAGTTGTGATTGTTTTTTTTATCATTCGTTAAAGGTACTTTGCCCTCTAACAATATACACTCAACAAAATTAATTAAGGGCCAAAAGATATTTTTGGATATTTTGTACAAAATACATTTGATTTTGGGTTTACAAAGCATACAAAACTTGAATTTCTGTACATTGTTACCATTGGTAAACATTTACTTGAACAACATTTAGGAATTATCTGTGATGAAAACTTGTGGCTGGTCCTTATTTATGTTTGTCCATTATATTTGATACTTCTGTCTAGAACTTTGTTTTATGATTACGGCAGCAACTTGTCATGTGACATTTATTTTGCTGTGTATAAAACCAAAATTTTCATCTCACACTTCAGAGCCCCAAAATTTCAAATCTTGCCAGGAGATGAGTACTTATATTTAAAGTGTTGTGAATTATCACACATCACAGCCATTTAATGAGATGTATTTTGACAAGATATTAAAACAAAAAAATCCCATATCAAAATTCTAGCATGTGCTTAATGGTCACATCAAGACAACTGTCTCGAGCTTGTATAGACATTAGAACATCGAAGAACACACAGAATGTACAAACATGAATATTCAAAGCTAGAAGCTACGATTCAGCCAGAAGAGTTGTACAGTAGTTTCAAGGGGGCTAGGTACCTTTAAGGCCATGACGAGTTGCTCATCGAATCTCATTCATAATATGTAATATTGATGTCTTTGTTCATGATGTGATGCAATAGTGCTGCTTTTGTTCATGATGCGATGTACACGTCAAATAGTATTTATTTGGTGCAAAATAGTTTTTGTTTGTTATACAGTTAAACCCCTCTAAACCAGACGAAGTAAACAGTCTGGTTTACAGAGGTTCTCTTCTGTACTGATATTTAAAAAAGGACCATGGAAAAAATGTCCTGGTTTGAGAGAATTCCGGTTTACAGAGGGTCCTGTTAGAAGGGTTTCATTGTATTAGATTCTTTGAAAGGAGTGCATTTCATGTGATATAATTAGTAGCGTTTTGAATATAACAAGACTGAATGGCTGTGTTTAACAAGCATGTTAGAACTGGGGTGGGTGATTGAAGGCTGAGGTGTGCCCTGACTTCTCTCTCACTGAAAGCCATCAACTCCTGTCCCGACAGACAACCCAGATAGATCCGAGGTGTGTGCCAAGGACAGCGTGCTTGAATGTTGAATAGTTGTAAACACTGAAATAAATCATACTTTGATTCAATGAGCAACGCATGTTCTATGCAATTTATTAAAGCCTACCGCACACGAGAGCTATCAGCTGAGCAAAAAGTTACTTGAGACTTTTTGCTCAGCTAATAGCTGTCGTGTGCGGGCAATTTTGCTGAGTTTTTCGTCTCTCGTGGTCGTGAGGTAAATATCTATTGTGTTTGATATTCTTGGCCACGCGCGGCAAAAATCTCACCGTGTGTGGACTAAGTGAACTATCAGCTGAGCTGAATTGACTAACTGACCAATGGAAACACGAACATTGCGTTAAAGTGACGTCATCGCTGCAGTCGTAAGCAGAGTAGCTCAGCACTTAGCTCATCGTGTGTGGTGAAAATGTTAGAGCTATCAGCTGAGCTAAAAGTCTCAAGTAACTTGCTGCTCAGCTGATAGCTCTCGTCTGCAATAGGCTCAAGAACAACTTTGTTAATAATGGGTTCATAATAACATCATCAGTAATTTTTTTCAAGTAAGTTTCATAAAGTGTGCTGTAAATGATTGCTATTAAAATTTTTTTTTGCTTAAAATTACAATTTATTAAACTTTAAAAAAACCCAAACATTATTCATCGGGTGGAAGTCGATCCTCCCCCCCCCCCCCCGCCTCTTTTTTTTTTCAGTGTATATTCCTGAGGGAGCATGACCCGACCCCCTAAAAAACTTTGATTGCAAATGTAGACACCCCATCACAATTTCCTGCACGTTTGTCTGTTCATTTATGTATTTCTTAAAAACAATTTGTCAACGAATATAGAAAATGATTGTAATGTTAAATTCTATTTAGCCTAATTCATCAACATTGTTTGGTGATGAATTTAGGCCACCATACAAATTTTTAACCCCATTTTATCAGATGTCTACTAATAATTAAAAATTATCATCAAAAATGAATTCGATATTATCGATATTATACATGATTAATACTCTTCCAGTATAAATATCATCACATGAAGACGTTGTTTTGTTTAATATAGTAAGAACAAATAAAAATCATTTTTTGTTTTGTTTTAATATATACATACATGTGTAAATTAAATTTGTATGCAATGATATTGTAGTTTGTGTTTTGTCTAACAAACTTCTGCTAACAATAGGTGTGCAAGATGGGGTTGAAGTCGGTGGTGGGGGTGGTAGCCTCTCATGACTAGGGAAACTTAGGGGAATATTTTTTAGAGCAAAGACCAAATTAACCTTTAAAAATCTGTGTAAATTCACTGCCTGTAAAAATTTGCTCTGGGTGGGAGATGGTACTGAGATGTGAACCTAGTACCTACCAGCCTTGAAACCAATGACTTGACCATGACACTACTGATGTCAGTACAACAGGTTTCTTTTGTTACTTCGTGGTGCAATGAAGTCCGTTTTGAACATAATAAATGCAATTAACAACCAAGGTCCAAGCTAAAGTACTTGAGATGTTCAGAATGCAGTTCGTTATTTTAAACTCCAGCTTTTCAATAATTTTGAGATGAACTGGTTTATACTTCGGGAGCATTATTTTCTACATATGGTAAAGATTTTATGCAGGATTTTTCACCAGTGTTCTACACGTATGTCTGATGGGTTTGCAAAAATTAACAGGAGTAAATCATACTTGGGATATTTGTTCAGGCCACCATTAAATTATTAGAACATACATAATTATTTATATGGGAAATTTTTGGCATAGAAATTGGGAATTTTCACTTCCATTTTCCTTTTGGGAAGGGGCCAATGTTCGAAGCTACAGAACATCTGGATAAATCCCTGATGGTACCTATTTTGGAAAATGCAACTTTTATACAATCCATTGCCTTATATGAGTTAGAATGATCACCTGAAAACACAGAATGATCACCAGAAAACACTGAATAACAACAACTACTAATGCAAATCCACTTAAGTTTATTAATCATATGATTCTTACTGCTGAATACCCGATAATATAGCACTTGAACAAAATCATATTATTATTATTTGGAAAGCTTCAGAGACTAAAACTAATATACAAACATATTCTACTATCACCAGTGACTGCCATTTTTTCACATACACTGGCGAGAAACTTGCTGACTGTGGGTGGATGATGCAACATTAAATTCAGAATGGTGACAATTCAATGGCCAACATTTAAAAAAAAAAAAAAAAAAAAAATTGCTGTAACCTGTAGCATAAAAATCACCATTTTTTTTTTCCCCTAAATAACAAAAAGTATAAATGAAACTAAAAGACTTAATGACCAACAACTGAAATAACAATGCTGATGACAGCAAACCAATTTTTTTTTTTTTTTTTTAAAGGATGGCCATAACCTTTGCGAACATTATCTACAAAATAGTAACAACTAGTATGCCATTTACTTAAGAAACGTGTACAAAATAATGTTATATTCAGCATAAATGAATGACCATTATAAACACAATTGTATTAATACTGCAAGACACATGAATCTAAAATGTACAAGGAAGTAATCTGTGAAGAACAATTATAACAAATATACATGACAGTGTATCAAACCTTCAATGAAACTGAATCTAGTTTAAAAGATGATAAAATATGCAATCTTGTTTATCAAATTATTCTTATTCAATTCTTTGCAAATGACATTTTTTCTGAAGTCTATACATTTCACAAATGTTTTGATATTCAGTGCTATATATGAACAATTCTTTGAATCCAGCAAGTCAGCTAATCACAGTAATTTGTCATTTATCTTCATGAGTGCTTTGAATACATATAAAAGTACATAATTTCATCTGGTATAATCTGCTCTTGCAACCAGAACCAGAACCAGCCCAGACGAACACATTGTATGTAGGTACTGTAATATAAGTTGTGTATCAATGTGAATATAATAATTTGCTATCTGTGTTGGTGACCACGTAAAAAATAATGTTACAAACTGAAGATGGTGAATAAAATATAAATTAAAAGCAAAATAACAAATTAGGAAAAACGAAATGTAGGTAAATTTTACCCATAATAAACAAATGCTACAACGAGTCACATTCTTTGTCACATTTTTAGTCACATTTTCACTTGCAGTATAGCAAAACAAAACATTGCAACATTAATATTAGCAGACTTTGAATAAAGAGGACAAATTTTATGTTTCAGGCTTTTGGCAGAGGTAGGCTGTCCTATACATGTACTTTATATATTGTTGGTTATTAATTCCACATCTGTATATTAGGGTCTCTATGAGTCAAATATACTGGACTTCGAGTACTCGAGGATAAAACTCTACCCGAACCCGAGTACCCAACACTTACACTAGACGATAATGAGACTAAGGAATAAAGTAAAATAGCATTATGCATCTTAATTCCAGCACTGAACATCGATGCCATGGTCATTATATTGCATTTCACGTTCTCATAACCATGTAATGTAAATGGCTGCAAGCTTGTGACAAAATGACGAAAAAATATAATTAAATAAGAATGCTCTTCCATGCATGGTGCTTGAACCTCATTTGGATATAGGCATGTTAATATGTTATCCTATTACTTGAATGGGTACTAGAGTCCTGTGAATGGACTCTAGTTTTTCTAGATCAGCCTGTACCCGAGTACTCATGGAGATCCTACTGTATATAGCAAGTATACCAAGATTTAATTATGTCATTTCTTAACTCCCATTCAAAAAGTGCATTATGTTCATTGCCCTTCCTATACATACACACGATCTCCAGTCTTGGCGTTTAGAAAATCTTTTCCCCGAACATTCAGCTGAATACAAATGTTACAATGCCCTACTTTTAAATACCACTCCAGATGTCATGCACAATATGCAAACATCCATATATAACATAATAACCGACTGACAACAATATTAAATTAGTATGGAAGAAAAAAATTGTATATAAAACAAGTGTGACAGTGTGGGAGTCCAGTGGAAAAGCGATCACCTGGTGTGTGGTCGGTCTAGGATCGATCCCCGTAAGTGGGCACATTGGGCCACTTCTCAATCCAGCTAATGCACCACAACTGGTATATCAAAGGCCATAGTATGTGCTATCCTGTCTGTGCATATAAAAGATCACTTGCTACCAAAGAAAAAAATGTAGTGGGTTTTCTAAGACTCAGTTACCAAATGTTTGACATCCAATAGCGGATGATTAATAAACCAATGTACTCTAATGGTGTCATTAAACAAAACAAATTTTAACTTTTGTTCCTTTGACCTGTAATATTGTTCTCCAATGTTTTGTTTTTTCAAGTTATATTAATTTTTGTTGCGTTATGTTTAAACAAATAAATGAAAAAAATGATTCATATAGCATTATGATTTACAGAGCGTAGAAGAGGTGTATACAAAGAACATGATTAAATTCCTGCTACGAAGTGGGACCTTTAGCAAAAAAAACACCTTGAGATTAGGCTACTACACATGACATACAAACTAAATGTAGGTCGAGCCCAGATTTTAATTTTCTTTTCATCATCCAGCCCAAACAAAAGTTTTAACAGAACGCCAGAAACTGAATGTGTAGATCAAATGTAATGCATGGTGTTGTTATGTATTAAATTATCATGTACAAAAGCCTACTGTGTTGGCTTCAAATGTACAATAGCTTCCTCTGTGGGTTTATGTACAAAACTGGGTAAAAGCATATTATTTAAGTTAAATTAAAAATAAAAATTCATAGACTGATCATTTAGAATATTTACATTTCGATTACGATACATGTATTAAACACCAGGGCTCGAATTTAACAAACGGCACAGACAGACATAAATTGTCGTAGGTAGAGAGCATCACCGACAGTCAGTGCTGGATTTATCAGGGGACAATTGCCCCGGGCCCCCTTGTCAGAGGGGCCCCCCAGACTTAGGACTTCCTTTATAAAAAAAAATGTAATAATTATAAAATTAGTTCATTTTTTAATTTGTCATGTAATTTAATTTCTATGTTGAGGGATCCCCGAACCATTTAGTGTCCCCCCCCCCCCCCAGGTCTAAATCCGGCCCTGCCGACAGCACTTTGCTGCCACCAGTAAAGCTCTCAAAGATGGCAAAATGTATACAGCTGGTGTACATTATCTGGCAATATTCAACATTTGCACATTTAAAATATGTCTACCATAAAGCAAAATAACCTTTTAGCCATGTTTCTTTGCGGCAAATGTCACTTTTAAAAATATTGCCATAGACAGGCTTCAAACTGCCGTCGGTGGGACGTTTCACCCATGGCAATTCTTTTAAAAATTGCAGTGGGAGACAAATTCTTAAGTTTCGAACCCTGAAACACTTGAATGAGCATGTATCTTGTCACCTGCAAAACTAAGACACCGAAACTGCCAAGATGTCGAGTTCAAGAACAAAAATGCCATTTCAGTGGTGATAGAATTTCCAATAAAAGGAAGCATGTCAACATATTGATGAAAACGATACAGATAATAATGGAAATCTAAATAGTAAATGTAGACAAAGTATGTACTATTGATATGAATTCTAGAAAAGGTTAGAAACGTTTTCATTGCATTATATATATATATATATACATATATTATAAACATATTCTGCAGAATATAAAACAAGCTCTTGCATTTGAATTGATACATTAAAAACAAGTACTGTGAATAAATTTCCAATTTATTCCAGATGAAATCGGACAAATGTTTTTTTCCCCTCCTCTTGAACAAAATAAAACACCTGTAAATATATATAACTGGCACCAATATCTTTTACGGTAAAGTCTTTATTTTCAACAGCACTATTTTAAGTAAATGTTTGGGACTGTTTTAGTTTTCAAACGCTTCCCTTCTTTAGCAACATGACTACACACACATTTATAGCAGTAATATTTGAGCATCACACAAGTCAAACTTGGAGCCATTGACCCCCGTTATAAAAAATATTTCTGGCCGTTTCTTTATTTTGCCATTGAAGTCACAGACCCTAGTTTGAACTTGTGAAAATGGACACCAAGTTTAGTTAATCTACAAACCTTTAACACATCAGGATAAAGTTACAATAGAGTGAAACAAGAATCTGTGATGTTAAAACTGGGAAATACCCTTAAAAAGCAGACTAGAGCTCATCTCCATAACCGTTATTTCTCGGAGGTACATGCCTTTTTAAACAAGAAAAATACATTTTATGGTACTAGAAACACCAGAATGACCAGAAACACTTCAGATGTATGGAAATGGATAATCGAAACAAAAAAATATAAGATAAGTGTGATTTCAATTATGAAAAACAGCTCTAAGAGTGAAACATATTTTATTTACAACTTTTTGCTTAAAGTATCATTTTGTCAAATCCAACATGTTTTTGGTCATCTTGTTATTAATAACACCTCAAAATTATTTTTATGAGAAACAAAAAAGAAAAAAAGTATATATATGTCAGAAATTCGGGTCAGTGACTTTAAACATGTTCTTGTTAGTTCAATACTTACCTTATGCACCACCTGTAAGTAATGGAATGGATAGGATACCTGTAGATTTAACTACAAAGATAAAACAAACGAGTCACTCCAATGAAAACTGACACCAGCACGGGCAGATCTAGTGGGTGTTTGGGGTCTTTTATTTCTTTTAATTCATTATCCACAGTATACAACACTAAATTGCCCTCATTTCAAAATCCCCTACAGGTCTTGCTCCCTATGGAAGCTCGCCTCACTTGCCTTCGACAAACTCAAACCCCACCCCCCACACAGACTTTTCACAATCCTAGATTCACTCCTAATCAGCATCATTTTGTAAGATTTAGTCTAAATAAATTAACTACAAATCAGTGTTTTTCCCCCCTCCAAGACACTGTTGACATGAATTTAGTCCCACTCGGGCAGGTAGCCAGGCATATGCATGAACACACCATTGAAAATAGGTAAAGACAAAAATTTGCAGGTATCTTTAACTAGGGGTCAGAGTGGGTGAGGGAAGTTTAGTTCAAATTAGTTGCATTCACAGTCATGCAAGAAATGAACAACTGGAAAATATAAGCAAGTCATTTGCCAGATTGTCTCCCTTACCCAGGAAACTTGTGCCTTGTATGTTTATCATTAATTTTGGCCTAGCTATGCACCTGCCAATTAAACATCAGCTTTGACATCTTGTATTAATATGATTAATTATTTGTTTCATTATATAACAAGACAGTTGATTATCATTTCTCCAGGGCCTTACATGTAATACAGATTGATTTTTATACACATAAAATCACAGAGCCACAGGTTGCAGGTTAGCTCTCGTAACACATTAGAGGAGTATATAATATGTACAAATGTTTTCACCATGGCAAATATTAGATTAATCCAGTAAAAAGGTTTAGACTAGTATACTGCAATATAAATTTTGAACAATACGTATTGTAATATTTTTCTACCATACCAGTATACTGTGCTTATATATTCTGTATGTGTGTTAGTGCACACATATTATATTTTCAAACAAAAACTACCAGTTTAAGAAAAGAAATAATAGCTTTCACTTGTTTGGAACAAGTCTCAATTGACTGGTGTATCATTTTATGTAAGATATACAACATGTACATGAAATTGGAGCACTTCATAAATGCTAATAACTGAGAATTGGTCTTCACAATATATTGTGGTACGTATCGCAATTCAGGTATCTGTATCGCAATATAAACATTTAGGCAATACCCATCACTAGTTGTCAGACAGATAAAAAAAACCTACGACTCCCAGTTCTATGGTGAGAATGTAATATACATTTTTAAAATTGGCCCGGACGATTCTGAAAACTGCCTCAGCGAAAACAAATGCAGAGACAAAAGTAATTTGCTGCAGCTAAAAGGCACTTTGCCTTGGTGTTTATATTTTTAATGCAAAATAAAGGATACTCCCCAAGTGTCTTGTGATATCATAATTTATCACCACAAGTTGATAAAAGTATTTTTATACTTTTATCAACAAGTACTGATAAATTATATCACAAGACACGAGGGGGGTATTCTTTTTATCATCCATTATCATACTTTTCATCTGCAACAATTGTAAACAATGTCAGTAATGTGGGTTGAATGTCACTATATTTGGCAGCGGTACACTCGTTAACTAGCAGAACGATAGTGGCGTGACGTCACTAATGATAGGTTTAGCGCTGAAACATACACAGTGACGTAACAAAATAATGTCATGAGATTAAACTTTGACCAATCAAGATTATAAGAATCGATCTCCTAGAAGAATATCACAAGAGATATGACAAATTATAGTGCCCGCGATATCTCCTACAAAAGCTTTTAATGGATGATAAACTAGTATCTTCTCACAATAATATCCATTGACAGAACGTTAATTGATTTTACTGCAGCTTTTACATCAGCACAGCTGAATACTGAAGTAAAAGGTCATATGACGATTCACTAAGGCAAACATCAATCTGATGCACTGAGTCTGCAAATCTAATTGTTTTTATACGATGATACCCATACGTAAGTAGGAAGCATGGACCCCAGGGACCATAACTCTTTCATCCACAGATATTTTGCAATAAAGTGAATTATGATCTTTGCTATTCCATGACAATTCATCTTAACAACATAATCCAATAAAAAATTTGCAACCATGATTCTACCACAGAAGATACCAATACAAACAGAAAGGAAAGTCATGTTTTAAAATGTAGTTTAGATTATGATGTCATGTTTGATTCAAACTGAATGATATTGTGATGAAATAAAAAGCTTTGCCTCAATGCCTGAGCATCAAATGTCGACTAAAATTTATAACAAAGGCCCTCAAAGGACCTAAAAACTTTACCAAAATGTATGCAATTAGACACATAAAAATCAATACAATAATTCACCACACAAATATACTGATTTGTGACAAAACCGTGATACTGGACACTGTGCCATTATTAAGATGGATGACGAGAGACACTAAACACCATGTGTCTCAAAAAAGCGGACGTAAAAAAAATAAAAATAAAAATAGCACTGAAAACGAGCATCAATATTACAAAGAGCGTACATTTTTTAAAACTTGTGGTTTAAAGACCCACAATGACTTGAGCTGTAGGAGCTGCAATCATTTTGTCCCAGTAGAAAGAAAAACCTAGGTCCGTAGGTATAAAGCTATGTTACTCCAGACTAAATCTGAACGACAAAACCGTTATCATAAAATGATAATCAACATTTGGATCTTTGATCAAAGCAGAGTTAAAGGGATGTTTTAACAAGATTAAACTAGAATTTACTTTGAGCACCAAACATGCAGACCTTGTGCTTTTTAAGACTGTTTAGGCCAATTTCTGTGTTCATGTTTTTTGACGTAGCAAGAGTTACCAAAAAACCAAGCCACTCCTATGAAAACACAATTATTGACAACAGAAGACCTTTTTTTATTTCTCCATTTTCTGTGTTCTGTAATCGCAGTGCAAAAAAAAGTAGTTAAAAGTTGTTTTGTTTAACAATACCACTAGATCACATTGATTTATCAACTATTGGATGTCAAACATTTTGGTAATTTTTGACTGATATTCTTATAAGAAACTCAATACATTTTTCCATTGGCAACAAGGAATCTGTTATATGCACTTCCCAAACAGGACAGTGCATACCACAGCCTTTGATATAAAAGTCATGGGGGACTGGTTCACTGTGCAAACACCCCTCCCCCGTGCACATGGCAAATGGCCCTCCAAGAATCTGGACTTTGGAATTTGAAATGTGGACAATAAAATACGACAAAGGGTAAAAAGTCTTGCCTAAACAAATAGCATGTAGTTACGTCTGGGGATCCAAGGACAGAATTCTTTATACAGGTGACATTAAAATCTTGAATGTCAATTTATAATCTCTTCAACGGACTCAGTACCTGTTCGTGTTCATTGGACGAGTTTTTACTGTAATGTTCTGTATTCATCTTAAACAAAAGCCTTTCTGACTGACCAAATGCATGGGGCATATCACACAGTCATTAAAGTGTCATAACGACCAGACATACAAGGTAGGCAATCTCTTCGTATCAGTCTGTGTTTATTATGTAAAACAGTTCAGAGAATTGTTCACCATACCAAAGACCATTTCGAACAACCCAAGGCAAATTTTGTTAGCATGTGACACAGTAGGCATTGAGAGTGATTAAAACATCACACTAACATTAACACAAACATGGTAATACCTTTCTGTGTCAGTTAGGTTACACAGTCCAATGTTCATCATAAATATGTACGGTGAATATGCTTTGTCATCAACCAAGTTCTATAAAAAAAATTACATAATTTTTCATGATCTTTTTACTTTAAATGAAAAAAATATTTTCAATGATTTCTCTGCATCAACACATACAATATTACAATATACTGACATAAATTGCCAACCTGTTCTGTGTTTTTTTACTTTTTTCTTTTGTTAAATTATCAATCAATTTTCATTTTTGATAACCTGCCAGGATGACTTTCCAGGCCTGAAAAATATCATTTGCAAATTTTACAACTTTCCAGGATTTCCATGACCCGTATGAACCCCAAACAAAAGCTTGTTGTAAACGACCAAATGTAGTTCACTGCACGTGACACATTACACAGTCACTTTACCAAAACACCAAGATCAAAACAAAGGCACAAACATTTTGATCACATATATAAAACTGAAGAGCCTTCACATTATGTCATTTCCAGGGAGGACCTGTAGTATGGCTGGGAGAGGGATGACATTTGGTCTGTCGACGGTAGCAAGGCTTTGACAGCATTCACAGAATCGGGGAAGCGGTTGTGATAGTAGTCGAGTTTTAAATACCGTGCTGTTACCAGCCGACCTGAAATTAAGAATATAATGGTGTTACTGTAACTGTAAGCCAGTGATTTCACATTAAGACAGAAAGAGACATTGTGTAAATAAGGATTCCAGTAGAAGCATCTGGTGGGAAACAGTTATCGTACTTTCACCAAGTGTACCTATAGTAAAATATCTTGATATTTAACAATGATCAATAACATACATATGAATGATATCACTCTTATCAAAATAAAGCGATACCTTTTTTTACTTTATAGCCATCTGATTGTCTGTGATGACATAATACTGACTTTGAATTGCCTGTTGGGCAATCATATCTATTATATAAAATGTCACAGCTTTTGGCACAGTGAATCCATGATAGGCTCAGTTACGTGCAGGGCTTCTAGATTATGGTAGCCCCAATCTCATGGCTAGTGATATTCAATGTTGGGCTAGTAAATACCTACCACTGCCATGCCCAACAGCTAGTGAAAAAAAGGTTATAAAATGCTGCATTTAAGTATATTTTGAAAATACGAATATCCTGTTCCCATCCCCCAATCTTAGTGTTTTTAAGCTCTATGTCCCTCTTTAAGTGACATTATTACTAAATAGGAAAATTGTATTAACTTAAAGTAGAGTAGGGCTAGTGAATTTTTAATCGTGGCTAGTAAATCTTCAAAATCACTTATCCCATGGCTAGTAGATTTTATAAAAGTTATAGAATCCCTGTACATGACAAATATCTCAGTTGATATTATGGTAAATGTAACAGAACAAATGACATGCTAAATAGGCCTACACCATATCATTGTAATATTAAAATGTAATGAGTGCATCATTAAATCAAACATTTCAATTAAAAGACATAACATTTGCACATGTGAAAAGATACAGACAATTGGGGCCACATATTTGTTTGATATATGCTTGTCCTTAGGACAGCCTCCAAATATCCTTAAAACTGACCAATGAAATGGATTAATTTAACAAACAAGCAGTTAGGAATGATATTTCAGGGGTGCAAACAGTACTCGCCCACTTGCCAAATGCGAGTAAACATTCTGATGGACGAATAAAAAAATGCAACTACCAGTCCTACGGGCGATCTATCTTTTTCTGACTGACTGTATTATCATTTTTGATTTATTTACTTTTTTATTATTATTTTTTTTGCCATTGAATCCACGACTACACATCAGTCATGCAAGAATTCCAAACCATTCAAACAAATGTTTTAGAATGATGTCAAAACACACAATAATACATGTGCCACATTGCCAATAAATGACTTAAGAGTTCCGAACTACACAAGCGTGACATTCCGAAAACGGGTTATAGCAAAAACGGAACCATGCCAAAACAGCCCCAAACGAAAATGGAACCAAACTGGACAAAATGGAACTTAGCGTTGATTAAAACGGCACCCCACAATCTATATATCTACAAGATATTATTTTTTGCCATTATAGCCAAATCGGTTCTGTTTTCGCCAAGAAAAATGGTTCCATTTTGATAGTGGTTCCGATATAGCCTAATTCCCAGGAAACGGGGCCTGTCAAAGGTCAGTAATTCTTAAAAAATAATGATTTGTTTACGTTAAAAGTATGTTGCCGGTGTGTTTTGAAAAGATTCTTCTATTAAATATTTGTCACTTGAATTTTGTAAATCTATATGAAAGAAATGTGAATAACGTAGTCTTGATCAGAATATTTCGACATGTATTGATTTCCCAATCAAGGTTTGATTTTGTTCGTCTGCCATGTGATGTTGATAACTTACCAAGTGTCCTTAATGTTTTTGTCATTAAATATATATACATACAGTGGCGTAGGAAGGTGCCAAAAGGGGGGTGCACATGCACACACATACAAATAGAGGATATTATATGAGTGTCCATGACAGACGATGTTTACGGCACGAGTGTCGTAAACATCGTCTGTCATGGACACGAATGTAATATTCTGTTTATTACCATAAATGAACATTCCAGTCATTGTTTACAAACTAACGTTTCCTTAACAGCGGAGTAATGTTTGTTCATTGATGTCTTGAAAACAAATCACAACCAGTTCTAAAGTTACGTGATATTTATACACCCACAAGTAAAGAGTATACATGTATCAACAGCTGTAAATTGTAAAGCATGTGTATACTAAAAAGCAAACAAATACACGGTAATTGAAATAATTAGTTTTGAATTTGAATGACGTCGGCATGTGATCAGCTTACACTCGAAATAAAAATGTATTAATGAAGAAAGTAGTATCTGTGGAATGTCGTGTCAGCCAATCAGAAAGAAATGTACTCTTACAACAGCCAATCGTTAAACTCCCAATGTCAAGAGGATATACGATTTAGTTATGACATACGAGGGAAATTGTATGATAAATATGACCCTTGTTATGCTGTACCTCGTAGGTAATAAAAGTGGGGGGATCCCCCCCACTTCCTACGCCAGTGATATTATAAAATATTGCTAAACAAAAGTATATTTTCTATAGGCTGGCGGACAAGTAAATTTTTGTTGGTTCTGGTTTTAGTTGAAATATTTTCCATTTCTGCACCCTTGTATTTGAAGTCAGGGGAGCTGCACAAGCTAGATTTTCTTTACACATTTATGTAGAGTATGACACAAAATGTGTCTTCAAGTGGGAAGACCTGAGCCCACATGGCCCTCACACCTTTAAAAAAATACTTGATCAATAAACTAAGCCATCGAGTAAACTTGAATGAATGTTGCAATGAAAAATACAGAATTCCAAAAGCATACTTACGGTCAAACCACCACCCATGCAGTGCCTGCCTTGCATTGCCTGCAGCCTGACAGCTACTGCACTTCAAGTAGACACAACCCTATCAAACAAACCAAAGACGTATATCAATACAGACAATTGGGGCCACGCATTTGTTTGATATATGCTTGCCCTTAGGAAAACCTCCAAATATCCTTAAAACTGACCAATGAAATGGGATTAATTTAACAAACAAGCAGTTAGGAATGATATTTCAGGGGTGCAGAAAGTACTTGCCCACTTGCCAAATGCGAGTAAACATTCCGATGGACAAATTAAAAAATGCAACAACCCTATCAAACAAACCAAAGACGTATATCAACTTAACTGCATTGACCAGATAAAAAAAAGGGAAGACCTCACCGTGAAAAAAAAAATGAAGGGAGTGATTAATTGTCTCCCTAACTTAAGGTTGAGGGCGTCATTAAATAAAACATTTCCTTCCCTAACTTAAGATAATGTTATGCCTTTCAAGGTATTATTATGTTAATGGAAGCTAAAAATCACTCTCCTTAAACTAAGATGTCTCAGGAGTGTGATGGAGAGCTATATTCTGTCCCATCCTCCTCCAAAAATATTTTTTTGTAAATAATTTCAGTAAATGTTAAAGCGTTTGGAAAACCCCCACAAACCCCCCCCCCCCCCCCCCCAACTATTTCTGTGTACAATTTAGAAATAAATAACTTGTTGTAAACTCCATAGTATGAAAAAAGGTGTTCCCTGTGGGAAGGACTATGGAGTGATAGCTCCCCTTAAAGGGACATTCCTGAGTTTGCTGAAATTTTTAAGATGTTATCGACTAACAGAGACTTTTTAACGATTGTTATTACATATCAAATATATTTTTCTACATAAAATATTAGTGGCTGTATATTAAACGTGTGTCTGATCGTTCTACTATTTATACTTGGTTAAATTTCATTTTATTTCGTAAAATATATTTTTTCTTACGTATGAAATTATTTGAAGACAAAATCCAGTTTGGGCTTCTTACAAATATTAAGACGGCCAGAAAAACATTGAATATACAGACACTGATATTCTAAACAAGAAAATATATTTAATATGTAAGTTTAATCGTAGAAATATTTTATTAGTTGGAAACATCTTACAATGTAGCAAACTCAGGAATGTCCCTTTAAACAACGAGTTCTGAAAAGGTGAACATTATAATGTGAATATATATTTCTTGGACAGAACTCTGGTGAAGTAAAAGGTTGTGCCCACAACAGGCATGCTTAAACAGTTCTCTGATGGAAGCACATCAAACAATGTCCCATACCCATATTAATATATTGTAAAACAAAATATTAATCATTTTAATAGTCATTCAATATTATAATCAGCTTTGATTCAGATCCTATAAAAATTATTTAATTCCATGGAATTAGACTTTTATATATTTTGAAACTAGATATAACTATTTTTCAGATTGCTTAAGCGTGTTCAGTAGTATTACACATAAAATAACCAAAAATACATTGTAATATCCATTCTAATAAAAACATTATCAAAATATAAAATTTTAATCAATTAATACAGTCAAATTACATTTTCTGCTTAAAAAGAGGACAGGAAAAATAATGAAAATTTAAAGAAAAATCCTTGAATAAGTCAAACAATTATTTGGTAAATTATCTCAGAACACACCTCTTTTGAATCTTTATCGACATAAGTGTGGAGAATACTGTTGACATCTCGACACTTTTCGAGAATCGCATCCTGAACGCTCAAGTGCCAGTCTGTGTCATTTTCTCTGAAAACAACAAAAGTAAACAAATGAGGATAAATTTCAGTATTTGTTTTACAAATCTCAAAGCACTCTTTCTATTCACGTCTCTCATTTCCATCTCATTTCTTCCTGATTTCACAGGGCCTATTTTTCAACTTCTTTTGCTATACATCTCCACATCACAGACCTTATCTTTTTAACAGATACAGGTGCTCGTCTCTTGTGGCCATCCATGCCACACACCTGACATTCGAATTTTGCTGTGGGCTACTTCCAACATTGTTACGTTTCTCCTATTACTAGTATCCAATACCGTATAACTGTAAATAAAATGTGTTGAATGTGTTGTTAAATAAAACATTTCCTTCCTATTACTAGTGAACATTAGTCCCATGGGACAGACCAGACCAGGATAAATTTCCTAAATATTTTGTTTTACTTTACTTCCAAGAACACTACAGACAGCAGACCTGGAATAATCAATAACAGATCCCACTATTACAGATAGCCTTATCAGACATTAAATCCCTTGCTACTAATGCAAAATTGTAGACTGTGTGTCAGAAATACCAAATGTTTCAACTTCCAATAGCCGATGATTAATTAATCAATGTACTCTAGTGGTGTTGTTAGACAAAACAAACGTTAATCTTGTTTTAGTTTAAATAAAATTTTACTTTGTGATCGATACATTCCTCCTCCTCCTCCCAAATGACTGCGATTAGTAATTAAATAGATATTTTTTTATTTAACGATGCACTCAACACATTTCATTTTTGATTATATAGCATCAGACATATGGTTAAGGACCACACAGATATTGAGTGAGGAAACCAGCTGTCGCCACTTCATGGGCTACTCTTTTTCGATTAGCAGCAAGGGATCTTTTATATGCACCATTCCACAGACCACAGCCTTTGTTACACCAGTTGGTATGGAACGAGAAATAGCCCAATTGGTCCACCGATGGGGATCAATCCTAGACCGATCACGCATCAAGTGAACACTTCACCACTGGTCTACGTCCCGCCTGTGATTAGTAATTAAAGCTGACAGTTGAACACTTACACATCGGCATCAAACATGTTCCTAATCTTCAGACACGGAGTGGGGCTGAACAGCACTGGGTTGTTACCCGATTCATTATGCTCACCAAAGGCTGGAAAATTGACAAAAGATGGATAATTATCATGTAAATCATCAAATATTGCTTAGTGAACACAGTGCTAAGATTTTACCTATTTAACACACACAAAAAACCAAAATAAAGATTTTAAAAGACAAAATCTATACAATCATTAATTAGAGAGAATATTTTCTTCAGTATTGTGATTCCCTACGCAAATTTTCAAAATGTTAAATAGCAGTTGCTACTCAATTTTCAACCGATCACAAACTGTTGCTAATCGAAATTTTAAAAATAAAATGTTCTCTGCATTATATACTCTTCAAAAAAGTAGGGGAACTCTAATACGAATTTACAATTGCCAATATTGTAAGGTATATTAGCTGTGGGGAATGGTTATATGATAATAGTGAATTAATTGGGCAAACACTGCAACCGGTAATTCACTATTACAGTAGGTTTTATGACCACCAAAGGTCTTGAAGGACGATTGGGGTCAGAAGTGAAATTTGAAAGTTGACGTTTTTTTATCAGTAAATTGTAAATTCAAACAATAAAAATGACTAAAAATAAAACAGTAACAACTGTATGATCAACAGAATGAAAAAGACTGACAGAAATAATGTTCCACAGTGATTAATGGACCTTCCTGGAAATAGTCAAAATCGAGAATGACACCCCACGCACATGTATGGAGCAACTGCGTGATGCATGTGCAAACTATGGAATGTCTTTAGGTGTGTTGATAAACAGACCTGAACATTCTTTACTAGGATGTCTGTGGTCAAAACGTATGTTTTAATATTTCAGATTCCCCTACTTTTTTGAAGAGTATATTTGGCTATAATATGCCAGCATATCATAACAACTATTCAGCTGCTAATTTTTTTTATTTTTTTTTTAAAGTAAACAAAATTCTGTATTGGTGTGATATATAAAACAGTTACAATCCATGGTGTTCCTACCTTGTCCTTGCCAAACTTTGTTTCCATTTGGAGACGTCTGAAATAAAAGACATAAAACAATTATACTGGGCACAATATTTCAGGCAAACCACTGTTCTGTTTGTGTGTTGATTGATGCAACTTTAATTTCACAAGAGCCACCAACTGGTTACATGGTGAACCATTACATGTGGTAAACATCACATAAAACCAACTTCCAGTTATTTAAAACTTTGAAATACTGTCCTAATACAGGCATCTGCTTTCCATAAATACACAATAGATGCAAGAAGGAAAAAAAAGCTATAAAAGAGTTGTCTAAATAAAGTGAAACCTCATAAAACTGGACTGTCTGTAAACCGGAATTCCCCCAAAACCAGAAACTTTTCAGTCCTTTTTTAAACCCCTCTAAACCAGATACCTCTTAATACCAGACATTTTACTTTGTCCCTAGGGTGTCTGGTTTAGAGGGGTTTCACTGTACAATTACTTGATAAATTAGTATTCAGCCAACTAAGTAGGACTTTACCACAAAATTAACGACAATAAAGTAAGAAGAAAAAAAAAGAAAAAGAAGTGTTTTGTTTAATGACACCACTAGAGTACATTGATTAATCAATCATATGCTATTGGATGTCAAACATTTGGTAATTTTGATTCGTAGTCATTAGAGGAAACCCACTACATCTTTCTTACTGCAGCAACGGATCTTTTATAGGCACTTTCCCCACAGACAGGATAGCACATACCACACCTTTGATATACCAGTCGTGGTGCACTGGCTGGAATGAGAAATAGCCAAATGGGCCACCGATGGGGATCAATTCCACACCGACCATGCATCAAGTGAGTGCTTTACCACTGGTCTACATCCCGCCCACATAAGGTGAGGAATAAATGACAAAATATTAAAGTAACCGACACTAGTTGTTAAACACTATGATGTACTTGTCACTATTAAAGCCATTTTTGATCATTTAAATTAGAAGTACTTACATTTTATTATTTAGAATATTAATGTTTGTACATCTGAAATGGTTCTGTTCATGCAGGGTTTGGCAATACCCCAAAATATACATTTTTCATAATTCTAAAAATGCATGTTCGTCTGAGAAGTAATGGTTATTGAAGAGAAGCTCTAGTTATTTTAAGATGGTATTTCTACTAGACTTGAGTCTGCACCTTTAATGCTGCTTGTTAGTAATTAAGTGAACGTACATAACAAACATGTATTAAAAAAAAAACCTTACATGGATCCACCTCCAGACAGCAAATTCTTCACCTTGAATAGTCTGCTCTTCTAGTCGAATGCGGGATTCATTTGCCTCAATGAATTTAACTGCTTTGTTCCAAATGGGCAGCAGCTCCTTTCTGTGTGAAATTATAATGGAGATGTTTAAAACCAAACACCATTACATGTGGATCTAACAGCAGCCCGTTGGAGCTCATGTTCAGTTGACCTTTCATTCGACCAATCAAAACCATACTTGCAAAATCATGCCAGTGATTTGAAAAGAATTTGAAAACATTTGGGATTATGTCGAGGGTATACAAAATTATTCGGGTGAATTACGAAATATGCTGAAAACTAATTGCCATATAACATTTTATACAAAAAAAAATTCAAGACGGAAAAAAACTGTGTGATGGAATAGCCATAAAATCTGTTTACACTAATATACAATCCAGTTTATTACTGCACTTTCCCCCCTGTTTTTTCAATGTTGAATCAAGATCGCCTATAGCATAAATAGTCTCGCCCGGTATTTTTATAATTTGTATGCTACTGAATAACGCTATAGAAGGCGAAGTGTAATTTGTCGATATTTAAATTGTTATTTATAGATGAAATGCCACCTTTTTGTTGGTTTGGGTGATCTAAACTACCAACTAGATCAGAATTACCGTGTAGCTGGTGGAAGAAGTTGATCTCTCACATGCTGCAAAGCTAGATACGGCTGCAGATTTTTTCCTTCCTCCTGTTGAGTTAGGTCATAATGCTTTTTTAAGATATCTGCCAAAATAGAAAACACATGTACTTAGATCAGTGCCCTTTAGTCCCCCACCTCCCCCTTCTAATGGGAATACAAAGAAAGAAAGAAAGGTTATATTAACAATGCACATCACATTTTAATTATGGTTATATGGTATTATGCATATTGTTAAGGACCACACAGATAATGAGAGGAGACCTGCTGAGCTACTCTTTTTGATGAATTAGCAGCAAGGGATCTTTTATATGCACCATCCCAGACTTCATTGCACCAGTTTTTGAGGCACTAGCTGGAACAAGACACAGCCCAGTGTGCCCAATGACAAGGATCGATCCCAGACAGACAACACAACAGGTGAGCACTTTACCACTGAGCTATGTCCTGCCGTTATGATAATTCAAAGTAACTTAAAAGTTTCTGTATCATCTGTAAATGCCCATCAAGCAGATTGATAACAATTAAAAAAACCCATTATCATCAGTCATAGAACTGATTTCACCAATAACCACAACCCCTGCAACGATGAAAATGTCCACGTCCATGGCAAAAAACAAATTCTAATATAGTCCACAGCAAAAAAAAGTGCAATCTCCATGGCATTGCCGATTGCCTTGGGCAATTGCAGGGGTTGAACCAATAACCTTATTGTCATCAGCAAATATGTATTTTATTATTAAGTGAAGAAATCAACGTACCAATGATATTTTCCACCATAGAATACACCTCATGCCGTTCTTTCTCATTTACAGCAATTCTCCATCGAATGAACTTTAGGAGCAGGAACAGAGTCACACTAACTGTCAAGATACACAAATACTAGTTAATACATAGACCATGGTATTTTTTCCGAATACTATTTTTATGTCAACTCATGTGTGAAAACCATATTTTCACTCATTGCTTTGCAATTCATGAAAATATGGTTTTCACACATCACTCGTTGACATAAAAATCGGTATTTGTAAAACCCCCATGAAATAGCCTCTATATAAATATTATAATGCAACTTTCAATTAAATGGCAGGTATATCTATAGTCCTTCCAAAACAAAAGCTGACTTGATCTTCAATTTTTTTTTGAAAATCTATACCATGTAACTATAAAGGTAATTTTTCTACATTTCAGATCAAATCTGATCTACTTGTAGAAAATTATTAAAATTAAACAAAAAATCTAACTTCAACTAAAACAAGAATTTTGAGAGTACTGCTAAAATAAATACATGTCCTTACTGGGCCTAACAAATTTTCATTTCTCCGAAGATCAAGGGCCATAAGAGTGTCAAAAATGGCCAAATCTGCATGAAAGACAAACAAGGTCTGTAACTCTATATTATAAAGCTATACACAAAATGTCTGCTCAGTATCTTGAGGCACTGCAAAAACTAAGTCTGGAAAACAATATGTGAAACAAATGGACAGACGGTTAGACTGGTAAAGGACTAAAAATCATATGCTTAAATGGATGATAATAATAAAGGTAATAGGGTTAGTAGGGCTGGTAAAGGACTGAAAATCATATGCTTAAATGGATGATAATAATAAAGGTAACAGGGTTAGTAGGGCAATATATAGTATTTTTGTATGTAATTCAAATTGCAATTTTTAAAATTAATTTAATATTAAATATTAAAACAGAACAAAGAGATGGAATATTAAAAAATCCCCCCCCCCAGTTGCCCCCCCCCCCCCCCCCCCCCAACTGCAACTGACACTTAATGTAGATTATCAACATATCAGAGTGAACGTGCAAGTCAAAGAATACATACTCAGGAAAAGAACAAACACTGCAAACATGACCCTGGAGAATGACCTCTGAATGCGACAAAACAAACTCATGGCTGCGACTGTTGCTTCCAAAAACTCCACCTGATGCCGTTTGTTCGCTGGTTCACCGTCTTTATCAAGAGCACTAGAAAATACATCACACATCATTATTAATAACACTGAAAATATTAATACAGTTAAAAGTTTGTTTTGTTCAACAACATCATTAGAGCACATCGATTGGTAATTTTAAAATATAGCCTTAGAAAGGAAACCCACTATATTTCCATTAGTAGCAAGGGATCTTTTATATGCACCATCCCACAGATATGATAACTCATACCATACTTTTGATATACCAGTCATGGTGCACTGGTTGCAATTAAAAATAGCCCAGTGGGCCCACCAACAGGGATCGATCCCTGATGCATCAAGTGAGTGCTTTACCACTGGGCTATATCCTGCCCCTCATACAGTACAAATACAAAGTCCATATTGATGAGACGCGAGTGGCGAGATTTAGCACAGGCGGTAGACTGCTTGCGTGAGGTGCCTGTATCGAAGGATCAAACCATCTCAGTGGCCCTATTCTCCGATTTGGTTTTCCGCTGTCCAAACCAGTGCCCCATGACTGGCATATAAAAGATCCGTTGCTGCCGATGAAAACATATGTAGTAGGTTTTTTCTGAGACTTTGTGTCAAAATTTACCAAATGTTTGACATACAAAAGCCGATGATTAATAAATCAATATGCTCTAGTGGTATAATTAAAGGGACACACCCTAGTTACGGCTATTTGTTAACCATTACGGCGTTGTTTTTCGCTATTAAACCCCATTTTTCACAAATAAAATTGCACTTTACTTACATTTTATTATTTAGAATACACATTTCCATTCACCTGAAGAGCTTTTTGGTAATCCTGATGTTTGTAAAACCACGAAATATTTTTTGACAAGACGTTCTGTCGAGAAAAAAACGTTAAGCAAGCGACGTCCAATCTATTTTTAGAGGGGATATTTCCATTTCAATGTCACAGACGTTGGTATATCACGTGACCGTTATCATTTTGGTTCGGTTTGTTTTCTCGTGCACGGTTTGCGCAATCAACATCCGATTTGTTGTTCATTTGTGAGATTTTTCTTCACAGTTCGTGAACATTTTCAGTAACAGTAAAGTTCAGACAAGTAAGTGTCTCAATATAAAACGTTACAAACCCTTAAAACCAATAATTTTGCTAAGTCTTACGATATCTGGAGAGGGAATACAACCAGGACAGAACAGTTGGAACATGTCCAGGAGAGGTGAAACGAACGCACCCCAAGTCTGTGAAATTTGTCGTGATGTAGGCATTGTTGTGCTTCGATTGACATCTACCGGTGACATCAGAATACTAACTTTCAAAATTATTTCAAGCAATTGGGACATGGGGATTCCCATGGTATTTATCGATATAAAACCTGCTTTTTCACTCCATTTGATAAAAACATGATCTAAGTGTGTTACAGGTTTGTAGATTAACCAAATTATAATTTATTTTCGCTGGATAGAACTAGGGTGTGCGGCTTTAAAGAAACAAAAACTTTTAACTTTTAAAACAAAAAAATACAAATATCACAGAATATATACATCAAATTAAGCTCTCAAAATTTAAAAAAATCAATTCTGGGTGGAATTGAAATGCAGGTTTCTTCTCTCTTTATGTAGACTAAATACTGCATGATTAACAACTTATAACCATATTTAAACAAGGGGAAGAGGCCATCATTAGAGAAACATTCCTTTCCATAAGGCAAAAAAAAAAAAAAGGTGTGTTTCCGATTGCATCCCCCAAAAAATTAGGCTAGGTAGGTAGCGTTTTTTTTTTTTTTTTTTTTTTTAAATTGAATACTATAATAATAATATAATAATAATAATAATAATAATAATAATAATTATTATTATTATTATTATTTTTCATCATTATTATTATCATTATTGTTATTGTCGTTGTTGTAGTAGTAGTAGTAGTAGTATTGGTATGCACTGTTTGTGTATTTCCTTAAATTAATGGGACATTTGTATTAATTTCGTTGTTCTTAATTTAAATACTTTATGCAAACATTTGAGATGCATTAATAATAAGACCTGTTGATTTAAGTGAAGACGAGAATTAAGCTGAATTGATACGATTATATTTAATCGAAATAACCTGTACCAAGGCTATGTTCGTACATTCGGGTACTTCCGTGACCAACCAAGCTGTTCGGTGGTAGCTAATCAGGGGAAGGAACTCTATTACAAAAGCTTTTCCATAATTTCTCGGTTTTTCGGAAGGGAATTACATGTGCAAAATGTATCGTATAATAGTATGTAAACAATATGCAAGGAAGGAAATACTCTTGTTTGGTGATGTTGTCCTCTTTTTTTTTACTTTTTTTTTTTTCTTTTCTTTTTTTTCAGTTTAAGAGAAAAACAAATTAGGGTCGGGGGGTGGGGGGTAAAACTAGGGACGGTCGGTCGACCGGAAACACACCTATTTTTTTTTTTGGCCTAACTGTAAGGTAATATAATACTGGGAAAAGAAGAAAAAGTTTGTTTTGTTTAATGACACCACTAGAGCATTGATTTATTAATTATCAGTTATTGGATGTCACACATTTCGTAATTCTGACATTAATTAGCAAGGGATCTTTTATATGCACCATTCCAGATAGGTTAGCACATACCACAGCCGTTAATATACTAGTCGTGGTGCACTGAATGGAACGAGAAATAGCCTAATGCGCCCACCGACTGAGACTGATCCTAAACTGAAAGCGCATCAGGCGAGCGCTTTAATGGTACAAAAAGTCATAAAACAAAATGGAAGTGCACACCTTATCTTCCAGTGTGGATTTTCAATGATGTGATCCAGACAGGCATTCATCAAGTGTTCCAGCTGCTAAAACAAATATAAAAACATTTTTGGTGCATACTTGTTAACACGAATCACGACTATCAAGACAGTAAGAAATATATTTTTTTAAATTTCAATATCTCATGAAGACAGGAAACACAATGCTGTAAGTTTTTACCTTTGATTAATTATAAAAAAAATTTATTATATTCATTAGTTTAAAGGTATCCCACTGGTCTAGCCACAGCCACAGCCCCTAGAATTTGTTCATTTGTATATAGAGAGGGCTCGAACTTAAAGGGACATTCCCGAGTTTGCTGCATTTTAAGATGTTTCCGACTAATAAAATATTTTTAATATTAAACTTACATATTAAATATATTTTCTTGTTTAGAATGTCAGCATCTGTATATTTAATGTGTTTCTGGTCGTCTTAACATTTGTAAGAAGCCCAAACTGGATTTGGTTTGTTTTGGATTCTTGATATGGAGGCAAAATAATCATTTAGCGCATTTGCTTTATCTCTTGGATGAAGGTGAACATTATTACCATCAATAATTGGGCTTGATATTTTGTTTTTATTTCCGAATTTGCTAATGGATTTTGCCAGTTTCCACCATTGGTTAATGGGGGTTGTTTTGTCCATCAGTGTGTTTTGTTACTTTATATTGCCAGACCTTGCCTTTTAAGGTGCGCGGCTGTGATCGCGCTCGTACATCGCATGTAATTTCAGTCTGGTGAGTGTGAAAAATAGCGCAAGTTACACTTAACAAACAGTGCATGTAAAATAATTTTGTATACTGATTGCCACTATTTACCTTTTGCAGCTGATAGAAAGATCCGCTTAATAATACCAGAATTTTTTTTACAAGAACGGTATCGTCCATGCAAGATTTTAATATATGACTGGTACATATCTTTGCTATACAAATTGGAAAACACAGGTTTAATAGACATCTTCAAAGACGTACCAAACGGATCAAAACATCTTTTCCTATTTAATTTATTATTAATTAGAAATAGTCCACTTTTGTAAGGTAATAGGTCACAACGTCTGATAAGGATAACTCATTTATACTGTTCATATAGTTATGACAAAAAGAGAAAAGGGATAGAATTAAACAGTGGCTTCTGTAGCCTACACAAATGAACTCGTCACAGAAATCAGCGAAGTTGGTAAAATTGTCTCGATTAGTTAATAACTGTTAGCCTACAAAGCTTACGCAAGGTCTCGAAAATGGCAATCGTTAATTTTATACTTTGTTCTTTTTTAAAAAACCAAAAAAAACACCCAAAACCCACAATTTACACAGAATAATAAAAAGAAGGAAAAGGAATGATAATAGGTATGTAGGAATAAGCCTAGGTATTATTTTACGTCTATTATTATTTTTTTTTTTATCTTTAAAAAAATCAAATCAAATTAAACTTCATTTAAATATTTGTATTTCAGCCAGAGGTTAATGAATATGCATATGTTATTTAGATATGTATATATATACACACTATAGTAACAGTAATCAATGGTCATTTCCGATTATTTAATTTTTGTTTCGTTTCGAAAGTCACAGACCATGTGACTGGAACATGATTTGATGCCAATACTCTGCGGCATATTGACCAATCAGAGCTACTAGGGTCAGATTACTTTTACTCTGATGATGGTGTCTAAAATTACGTGTTTTTTTTATTATATGTATTTATTGTGGCATCCCACGTTTGGAATAAAATCCTTTGTAATGACAGATTTTGTATATTTTGTTATAAACAATATTGGGGCCGTTCTAGATCAATGACGTAACGCTGTCAGAGCCGTGCGTAACTTGTAGCGGTAGGTCAAGTGATGTGTTACAAAATGTTGAGGGAGGGAGACTGGTTGCATAATTGTTGAATTAAAAATACCACATGAATGTCAATGTCCCAACTAACACTATCAATTGAAGTAACTGTAGGCCTACATTTCACGAGTTATTTTTAAAAAAAAGTTTTAATACTATAAATCAGTAGTGCACATCTGAGATGCTTGGGTCGTAGTTCATGAACCACCACCTCCTCGGAACCAGTCTTTTTCCCCATTCCAACTATCTTAATCATGTGCGTTGTACATAATAATGAAATTCAAGACAAGTTGATTCCTATATATGTTTAGCTGCACGTTCATCAAACCATCTAACACTGAAAAGGTATATATATATAATTGTGTGTATCAAACTATCTGGATAGTACATATTGTAATTAAAAAATCAAATGGTCTGCATCAGTGTATACGTGTCATATTTCTATAGTACTACTCCTAAAACTTTTTAATAAACTATAACTCGATTCCTGAAAGGGAAAAGACGTCAGACTACACTAATGAACCAAACAACATAAAATTAGAATAAAACATTATTGATTTATTGGTTAATTTTTGCAACATATGTCTCTGCATTTACATGTACAAATTACTCCATAAATTAATAAATGTTTGGTTTTCACTCGCCATAGAATTTTGATGAGTGCGATTTTTCACTCGCCTAAGTGTTTTGAATGTGCGATTTTTCACTCGCCTTTGTTTTTTAAAAGGCAAGGACTGTATTGCTACTTTTATTATTAAGCATGATTGTTCTAGAAAAAAATAAAATATATATATATAATATAATCTTGTTTGTGTTGTTATTATGTTTCAAACTGAACTATAAGGATCATATATTATTTATTTTAGGTATGGTACATTTGGGTATGAACTTAAAAGAAATAAAGGACAATCCTTTAAGAGTTGTTAAGTAATTAACTAATTTCTCACTGCTCTTATCTAACATTATAATGAAGTGAATTAACTGGCAAATGTTTAAATGTATTTACACTGTGCTCCCTGTATGAAACTATCAAAATGGTATTAAAATGAACATTTGCATTAAAATGTTTAAAGTTCTTCCATAGAAAAAAAAGAGACGTTTATTAATAAAAAGTGTATCTGCATGATAAATGTTTTTTAAAATTCAATATATCAATTCTTCGGTTAGTAAATTACATTAAGAGCTTGCATACTAGTTACTACATACATTGCCAGTGTGTCCCATTTTGCGTAAATACACTTGAAATTCATCTCTAGACATGTTTTTCTCCGAGGCAGGGGCAGTACCACAGTTTACTTTCCCTATGAAAAAAACAAACAAAAGGCAATTAATTTTAAAAGCATCAAACAGGTATGTAGGAACAGGGAGGCTGGAGGGAGCGGGTCTGAGAGACAAAAATGCTCTATTAGTCTATATAAATAAGGATAACCAAATGGCTTGTGTCCCCCACCCCCTCCACTAGTAGAGACTGCCCCTCCACTAGACATCATGCTCGCCACTCAAGATGTTGTTTCTATGAGCCTGTCAAACACACGAATCTCAGATACAGGGCGTTTGTTGTCTTTGAATGTAGGAGTCTGTTTAATAAACATTGGCAGTTGCTTTTTCTGTGAAGTGATGTGTACAATTGTAAGCATGAAAAGTAGACAGCAGTGATTGCTGTGCACAGTAACCACTCAACATGCCTCGGCTGGTAGGTACTGGGTTCGCAGCCTGGTACCAGTTCCAACCCAGAAAGTTTTAACGACTCAGTGGGTAGGTGCAAGACCACTGCACACTCTTCTTTCTCACTAACCGCTAACAACTAACCCACTGTCCTGGAGAGACAACCCAGATAGCTGAGGTGTGTGCCCAGGACAGCGTGCTTCAAGCTTAATTGGATTATAAGCATGAAATTAAGTTGAAATGAAATGGAAATGCTTTTCATTAAGGAAGGAAAAGTTAAAGTCTGTTTTGTTTAACGACACCATTGTAACACATTAATTTATTCATCATCAGCAATTGGTTGTCAAACATTTGGTAGTTTTTGACATGCCACATTCTTTCATTAGCAACAAGGGATCTTTTATATGCTCTTTCCTAGACAGGATAACACATACCACAGCCTTTGATATACCAGTCTTGGTGCACTGGTTAAAAAAAAACCCAGCCAGAGAATACTAGTAGGTCCACTGAGGTGGTTCGATCTTATGATGCAAGCACCTCAGGCGAGAACTCTACTGGCCGAGTTAGATCTGCCCCTCAACCAATAAACACTGTAGATAACTAAATTGTGAACAGGAATAGCTCTGAGTAGAAGTTTGCTAACTTATTTATTAAAGCTCAAAACTGCAGAAACCTATAGTTTTTCAACAAAATATCAAATGCTATATGAAATGATTTTGTTTAAACATTTTTTTTTACCAAACATTTTTAAAATTCACAATTGACAAATAATTAAATGAAATAAGTGTAAAAAGAGCATGTAACATGAGGCACATCAGATATAATTTGGAGCAGGGGTGGGGGACATAAAGACTTATTTCTGACAGAAGCATGTATGCAATTGGGCAGGGGGTTAAAAAGACACACACCCAACTTAGTTGACCGTGAATAGATTTTTCAATGTCACAGTGAATTATATACATTGGTTATTGCTAATTTGAAACAAAGCTTTATATAAATACTGCAAATGTGTACCAAAAATATTACCTTTCTTGGTGCTTAGAAGATCAAAGAGATCTGTTATGACAACCATTGCCTTGGTAACATCTTGCTGATCATAGCAATCCTGAAAAATTAGGTCATACACCATATTAATAAACACCTGAGACAGAGCAATTTATTTGATTTTAATTAATACATACAAAAACCAGTGTACATGTAGATAAATGTATAGCACTAATATACTGCACCTTTTAACACCTTCACAAACATGTGTATACATACATACATACATACATACAGTGGACTGTCTAAACTAGATTAAAGGACTGATGAAATGTGTTGGTATATATACAGTGCCAAATTAGACGATCCATGGCTAGCTCTGGGTGACCAGAACATTTTGCCAAATTGTCTATTAAACTTAAAACAATTGCTGAAATGCAGTTATTTACTAACAAAATATCAATTATTACATGAAATTATTTTGCCAAATTAAAATAAAATTCGCCAATGGTTTTTAAAATTCGCAATTGGCAAATTTGGCGAGTGCCAGAGCTAGCAGTGAGACTGTGTCACCCAAGCTATTGCCAATGGATGGGACCGAGAGTGGACTGATTTAACTTAAGGTTTGGCAAATCTGAATTCAAAATTTCTAATCTCGGTGAATATATAGGTCTGTATCTATATTTTATAATATATTTGCCGAGTGCTCTGTCATAAGACAAAATTAGTAGCATCTGATTTTAAGAGTTACTCTAAAATCGCCAACTTTTAGAATAAGGCAACTATTTATATATTTTGTGAGAGAGAATACTTTGCCGTAATAACAAAAAGAGAGAAGATTCATGTAAATTAACTTCTTAATACTAAAAAAACCAGGGCTTGAAATTAACAGCACTGACAACAATTGCTGTCGTCGTGATATAAATTGCCGTAGGTAAAGCTCCTCAACAATGGCAAAATGTATTATAGCTGGTGTATATAATCTGCCAATATTTAACATTTGCACATTTGAAATATGTCAACATACAGTAAAATAATCTTTCAGTCATGTTTATTTGCTGCAAATGTCATTAGGCTGGCTCAAAATTGCCGTCATTGAGCCGTTTGACCTATGGCAATTCTTATAAAAATTACTGCAGGAGATAAATTCTTAAGTTTGAATTCTCTGTAATAATAGTAACGAAAATTAAATTTTAAATCCAAACCTGTGCTGATTTTTCAGTACACAACAAAAATTTGTCTCTAGGACCTGAAATTACAAAAAGTTAAAACTGAAAAGGAATTAAATACAATTTTAAGATACTGTAACTGATGGAGATAAACATATTCAATACTATACATAGGTACCTGTAGATTATAAAATTAATGCCAACTGATAGTGATAAGTGTGGTAAATCCGATACTTACTGGATTACTAAACAATATTACCCATCTAGTTTAAGCTAATTAATGAATATACAGGTTTATAGTCATGTACATACAGGATGAGACGTAGCCCAGTGAATATACTACCTCCATCCCACTCCCAATGTTAGGCGACATATTTGATTATTACTATTATTTAGTAAAATTGTATTAACTTAAAGTAAAGTAAGGCAAATGAATTTTTAATCGTGGCTGGTAAATATTTTAAATCACTGATCCCATGGCTGGTGGATTTTATAACATTCTAGAAGCCGTGTACACATGAAAAATATTTAATAAGATGTTTAATCTAAAAACATATTATTATTACTACCAAGCTTAGTTGAAGTTCCAAATGATATCCATGACAGAATGTTTTCTTTACGAAGAAAAATGTAGCCTGTTGCAACTATCACAAAAAATATTGCAACAAACATAACAATACCACGAGACACATGTACATGTTCTGGGTAGCGTTTTTTATACTGATAGCGCTTCTCATTCTGATTTCTAGGTGACACATGATTGGAAACACTTTTGCGTTTGGGAGTATTTTTTCTGTCTTCATGAATATGATTGGTGAAGGATAAATTTGATCGATATGGTGATGTATTTGTATCATATCTACTGTTATTGCTTTCGATTGTGAAGGTTGTATTCACAGATTTGTTTTGAACTTCGTATGAACTGTCGTCTGCATCCTGTTCAATTAAATACTCGTCATCGGATGATTCAAATGTCTCATCTCTTAAAATCTCTGTGGATCTATTTGCCGATTCATTCAGTGCATCAAGATCGGGATATAATTTGTTGGATTTGCTACCAATGCTTTGGTTTAAATGTGTGCCTTTCCTAGGACTAGAGCTCGTAGGAGATCTCGAATTTTCTGACATTCTACTACGAAGAGGTCGTCTCAACACACTACTACTTGTATCATGATCAAAATGAGGAGATGCTACTGGCGTGGAGGCAGCGGCTGTTCGTTGCCGTAATGATCTAGTAACCATATCAACCGCTCGAGCGGTTTTAGTTTTCTTGCGGCCTTCCGCCTGACCCGCACATTCAGTCTCGCTGTCGTCCGAGCTAAAAACATCTAGCGTTTTTCTTCCGCTCAGGCGTTTTGAGGACCGATCATTGCCTCTTTGCTTTGAACGTAAATGGTTCAGTTTCTTAATTAACAAAGCGCGTTTGTCTCTTTTGATTGGAAGTTTGACTTTCTCGCCAAATCTTTCCAGTTCTTCGACCAGTTGTTCGTCAGTGATCTTGTCAGCCATGTTTTCTGATACCGGACGTCGCTTCTGCGCATGCTGATGACCACTTTCATTGTCTAGACTGGTTCTTTGTCAATACAAATTATTTTTTAGGTTTTTGGTTAAAGCATAATATTTCATGACATTACCTGCAAGACTTCTGACATAGCTAATGTTTTGTTTGTTTCTTTCTTCTTCTTTTTTTCCCCTCTCCTTCTTCATATTTGTAAAGTATAGGCCTACTATAAAACTACGAAAACGTACAAAATATCAGCACCAAATCTTGCTTCCAACTAACATGAATTTGGGATGATAATAATAATTACTTTATTTATTAAATTAAAGGTGACAGGTTTGGCATCTATATGCCAATCTTCCACCAGGCCCTAAACCATACATATGGTGTGTGTGTGTTGTAAGTTTGATGGTGTGTATGTGTGTGTGTTCTAAGTTTAACGGAGTGTGTGTGGTGTGTGAGTTGAGGGGGGGGGGGGGGGGTTATTACAGGGGGCTCTGGCCCTCCCAACTCTAAAGTGTGAAAGGCGATCTAAATATGAATGGATATTTTGATTTTATTATTTATTATTCTTAAATTTTAAAACGATTTAATTGATTAATTAATTAATTTATTCCGTTCACAGTAGCTGGTAATTCTCCATGTTATTAGAAACTTTGCCATTATCTTCCAACGCCTATGGATAAAGCTAAGAATCCTAAGCCTAATATATATATATATATATATATATATATATATATATATATATATATATATATATATATATATATATATATATATAATATATTAAAAGGAGTATTACTAATATCTTAAAAATCTAAAGGAGAGACACATATTTGTTAGTTGTGATGGCAAACAAGAGAATTATAAAATATTCAGTAATATTGTCTAATGTCAAACTGTATAAGTATGTTCCATATAGATATGTACAACCGAGTGGCCCACCTAAAGGACGTTATAAGAGTTCAGTTTGAGGACTTGGTAGTTGCAGTTTGTCTTTGGTAGATGTCCTTATATGTTATAATACTGGTGTTAAGACATGTGATATATTGTAGGGAGATGTTATTTAGTAGCCTACTTAATATACAGAGGATATTTCAAGCTTTGTATTTTAATCAAATATGATTTATATCTCATCGAGTGAAGTTTGCAATCATATCTCACGAGACACGATTGCGCGACGAGTGTGATATGATTTCAAACTTCATGAGATGAGATATAAATCATATTTGACAAACAACATGAACTTTTCTATTTATTATATAACTTTTGGCAATTTACCTTTATTTTTAAAATGCCAGCAGCAAAATAGTTCCACCTTTCTTACAGAGACCTTCTACAGTGACGATAACACATTTTAGAGTGAAATAGTGAAATTTTCACACTAAAATGTGTTATCGTCACTGAGTGAATGATAACACTTTTATTTCACTGATATTTTAAGATATTTCACTAAATGTTATATAATAAAAACTATGATGCCATTGTGCTATTTTATTCTATAGGGTGGGTGGGTAAAATATTAAGTTCCCATTATGTCATTAGAGTTAACATTGGATTTTAAGTTTAAGTTATTCTCATTAGGGCCTACATGTTTTTGCATTTTAAAATTTGGCAGTTTGTACCCAAATTAGCAGCTGAGTCAAGAATCGGCATGATGTCTGTATTATAGAAGACCGTTTTTGCAGCTTAAAGGAACTTTCCTGAGTTTGCTACATTGTAAGATGTTTCCGATTAATAAAATATTTCTACGATTAAACTTACATATTAAATATATTTTCTTGTTTATCAGTATCAGTATCTGTATATTCAATGTGTTTCTGGTCGTCTTAATATTTGTAAGAAGCCCAAACTGGATTTTGTCTTCAAATAATTTCGTACGTAAGAAAAAATATATTTTACGAAATAAAATGAAATTTAACCAAGTACAAATAGTAGAACGATCAGACACACGTTTAATATACAGCCATTAATATTTTATGTAGAGTTGCTTGCGTCGCATGATCGAACCACCTCGGTGGATTCATTCAGCTGATTCTTTTCTCATTCCAACCAGTGCACCACAACAGGACAAAGGCCGTGGTATGTGCTTTCCTGTCTGTGGAAAAGTGCATTTAAAAGATCCCTTGCAGCATTAGAAAAAAATGAAGCGGGTTTCCTCTAATGACTACGAGTCAGAAAATTTTACCAAACGTTTGACATCCAATAGCCGATGCTTAATTAACCAATGTGCTTCAGTAGTGTCGTTAAACAAAACGAACTTCTTAGTCTAAATAGATATTGAATCTCCCATTCCCAGTCTGGAGTTCGCCGCGGTAACACGTGTTTGTTTTGCCTGTACGCAGTGCATGCACTGCCTTCGCTTGCTCGACATAGGAGTTCTCCATTAAAACCCCCCCAAAAAAAAAAAAAAAAAAAACCCCCACAAAAAAACCCACAAAAAAACATTAGGTCAACGAAATGGAGTTTTCTACTGGGATGTATGCGGCCATTGTCCAGAACTGATTGAACGTTAGGATGCTTCTAGTTTCGACAGCCTGCACCACGAGGTTGGATTTTTTTAATCAGCAAGATTCTTTGCCTCCACGTCATTTTTCCGGCTGACTTTTGTCGACATGTTTCTTGAAGACTGATGACTACCAGTCATAATTACCAAATGTTTGACATCCAATAGTCGATGATTAATTAATCAATGTGCTCCAGTGATGTCGTTAAACAAAACAAACTTTATAAACATTCTAATGACTGTCACTCTAGGTGTGTTCTTGACGGGATGCAACCCATCTCGTTCACCGAGCAACGACCTTAACGAGGCCACACACGTTTTAGACACCTACATTAAAGATATATTAAAATTGCTCCTCCCATATTATCATCTAGTCCGATCCTCTCTTCTTTCTCTCATTTATTTTTGGACTCCTAAAATGCTCAAAATATAAATATACACATTCGGCTGAGTAGTCAATTCGTTTTTATTTTTGGCTTGTTAACTTAAATTACAAATAAAAATCAATTAACTTTTCAACTAATTGCTATTCCAAAATCCTGCCCATTTCCAACTCACCCTCCACCCAGTTCTGTGCCGGATTCAGTCACTGGCGAAGTCTGAGACAGCCCATTAGCGTACGAGACGGGAGTGGGCGAGAAAATCCTCAAATGCGGGAAAAAACAATAGAGAAATTCGAGCAAAATGAGCTGACTTGAACACTTTTCACCATGCATTTTCATTATTCTACCCACAATATTAGTTGTAAATCCATATAAAAATGCGTGGCGATTCATTTGCAATCCTATATGGTTGTTTGACAGTAATGCTAATATGAATAACCATTGTAATCCAGATTCGGGCACTTTTGTTAAATTCGAGCAAAAATTAGCCTGTACCCCCCTACACAAATGGGAGCCCGTACGCCTATGATTGTGCCCGGGAGATACGTGCTTGAACCTTCATTGGATATAAGCATGTTAGTATGTTATACTGTCCTGTCGAATCGCCTTTAATAATAACGCTGACTGATAACAAAGGAGCTAGGCCTACTTTTAAAAATGACATTTTGTTTTGCACCAGCAATGAGTTTCCTCTCTATGACTGTGTCAAAATGACCATATATATATATGCTTGACATCCAATAGCCGATGATTAATAAATCAATGTGCTGTGGTGGAGTCGTTAAACAAAACAAACTTTAACAAACTTTTTTTTCACCAGCTGTGCAAACGGTTTAGCTGTAATTAGGCTTGGTATTCATACACCGGGCTTGTGACAAAAGTGGGGCGCGATCATTTTGGGTAATTTTCAAACAAGCAGATTTTGTGGAAAAATTTAATAACTAAACCTTTATTCAACTGAGGATTTTTTTGGTAAGGTTTGATGAGTAAAGTTTCCATAAATATTTGTGTGATATCTGCCAACTCCTGCTTGGGTGTGGTTTGTATGGATGTGAACATTGTCAAAAATGCACCTAAAATCATGCAGTTTGACACATTATGTTGAAACTAACATTTAATTAAACATATTTAAAATGAGTCCTCTTTATAATTATTATACTTTTTGTAATTTCCTTGAGACTAAAAATATCTGTATCTTTCTTTATTTTTAAACCATAGGTGGGCATTTAGGATGTCAGGAGCTGGCATCCATACATAAATCTCAGCTGAAGATTCACAAAGAACTGGTTTTCTACCTGTACACACATTCCAATGATATTTCGACATTTTCCATTATGTTACAAAAATTTCCGAAAACGTTACCATAAAAACATATCTGTGTCGCCAGTGGGCCCATTGGGCTATTTCTCATTCCTGCCAGTGCTCCACGATTGGTGTAATAAAGGAAGTGATATGTACTATCCTGTCTGTGGGATGGTGCATATAAAATATCACTTGCTGCTAATCGAAAAGAGTAGTCTATGAAGTGGCGACAGCGGGTTTTCTCTCTCAATATCTATGGTCCTTAGCTATATGTCCGGCGCCATATAACCGTAAATAAAATGTGATGAGTGCGTCGTTAAATAAAACATTTCCTTCCTTCCTTCTATTGTGTATTCCTTTGTTGTGACGTCAACAATGCTTTGACGTTTTATTTTTAATATGCCTATTGTTGTCAAAGCGATACTACGTACATTCTCATTCTTCTGAATATAGTTTAACTTCGTAAATGTGCGAACAGAATCGTTGTTTGACATCTATAAGCATATTTCTTTTAAAGGTGTATACATGTAAAACGTGCATGGATCTAATACTACCTAATGATGACGATTTACGTGTTGTTCTGTTTGGATATTTGCTACAAAACGTAGTGTTTGAGTGGATCTATCAATAGAGGTAAGTTTTAGCAAGTACGGCGGACGCAAATAGTAACATTAATCTCTGGCTTGAGATTTACTACCAATAATATTTTTTATTCATAATTATTGGGGGAGGGGAGTAGAGCCCCCTGCTCCGCCCTGCCTGTTTAATACAATTGTTTTATGGGCTGTTTATTTGTCAGGACCGTCGAAGTCGGAGTTGGAGCTGCATACATTTTATATTGGGAAGGCACCTTCATTGGGGTCGTGATGGGTGGCATCCGCACTGTACATCTATGAGTCGTGTTACAGAGTAACACGCAAATATAACAGGTGGCGTGGAAAAGGTGTGGTTGGGGGTGGGGAGCAGTGTTGATTCGGGCCATGCCCTTTAATCTTGGTTAATTTCCTGTTACTTACTTACTTAATCCCCTTCGTGCTGAGAAGCCCATGATGCTGTAACCAGAGATCGCCACTGCTGCCTGTCTTTTGCCAGCTTCTCCAGCAGCCCCCAGCTCAGACTCCCCTCGGATCTCTTTTTCTACTGTGACGTGTCCTCCATGTTTCTTTCGTTCTTCCCCGTTTCCTTTAGATAAGGTATAAGGTAGAGGGAAGAAAGATGTGACTAAGAAAAGCCATGCCCTCCCCCGTACCCCCGTACCGGTTACGCCATAATATATAAATAAGACAGTACAAGCAGTGGTGGATCTAAGGGAGAGCCACAGGGGCCTGCCCACCCCCACCTAAATTTTGCGACAGTTATATTTTTTTTGGTACGTTGTGGAATCCGAGAAATTCGTTTGAGAACGTTTGTGGCCGAAGGCCACATGTCATTGCCACCCCCACTGAAGCATTAGCTTTTCTTAAAAATATGAAAAATGACAAAAGTCCTGGTTCCGATGGGTTCACAGCAGAGTTTTTCAAATTTGTCTGGAACGATAACCGTTATTTTATTATACGGTCAATTAATTACAGTTACAGTATAAGCGAAATGTCAAATACTAAAACATTAGGTGTGATCACTTGTATCCCAAAGCCAAATAACCAAAACAATTTCTTAAGAACTGGAGACCAAATACTCTATTGAATTGTACATACAAAATTGCATCTGGATGCATAGCAAATCGAATAAAAAATATATTAGACAAACTAATTGCAAGCGATCAAACTGGTTTCATAAAAGGTAAATATATTGTGGAAAAATATGAGATTAATATACGATATATTGCAGTACACAGAAGAACAAAATATGCCTGGTATGTTATTATTAATAGATTTCGAAAAGGCATTTGACTCTCTTTCTTGGAAATTAATATAAAAAAAGCGTTGAAATTGTTTAATTTTAAAATATCTATTAAAAACTGGATAAAAACCCTATATAACAATTCAACTTCAAGAGTACTTCAAAATGGATTTTTATCAGTAAGCTTCAACTTAAAAAGTGAACGTAGAGAAGGTGATCCTCTCTCATCATATATTTTTTATTATATGTGCAGAAATCCTCGCAATATTAATCAGAAATTCTGAAAATATAAATGGTTTAAAAATTAGTGGAGAAAAATTCCTCTTATCTCAATATGCAGATGACACAACCTTTGTTCTAAATGGATCTCCCAAATCCCTTGAGAATACCTTAAAAATCCTAGATGTATATTCTAATGCTTCTTGGTTGAAGATAAACTATTCGAAATCGAAAGTCATTTGGATAGGCAGTAAAAAAGTTTTCAAAAGAGGTTTACCATCAAGTAAGATGGAAATTAGAATGGGGTGCAGAACATTTTGAATTGTTAGGAATAAAATTTTCAGTTGACCTAAAACAAATTACTGCCATTAATTTTGAAATAAAACTTAAAGAAATAAAACATTTAATAAAACTTTGGACTACAAGAAAACTGACTGTGTTCGGTAGTATAGTTGTTTCAAAATCCTTAATTATTCCCAACTTAACACACAAACATTTAATAAATCTTTGGACTACAAGAAAACTTACTGTGTTCGGTAGTATAGTTGTTTTAAAATCCTTAATTATTCCCAAATTAACACACTTACTAATTTCACTGCCTAACCCACCAGACAAAATGATAAAACAAATGGATAAAATGTTTTTAACTTTATCTGGCAAAATAAACCAGACAGAATAAAACGCGAAGTTTTAACTTAAAGTTACTCAAATGGTGGCCTTAAAATGCTAAATATTTTGAATTTTATGATAGCTTTAAAATCCACCTGGATTAGCAGACTCTTTTCAACTGACGCAAAATGGAAAATAGTTTTTGAAGTTACCGTACTACAAAATTATCTGTACAAAAAATTATTACGTGTGGAGAATTAATATTTGGTATAATAGTAAAACAACTATTAACCATAAACCTATATGTCATGGAAACTATATTAAAATGGAGTCATATTTATTCACGATTTACTGGATGAACAGGATAGGTTTTTAACCTATGAAACATTTAGATTTAAATTTCACATACAATCGAACTTCTTAGAATATGCATCTTTAATCAAAGCAGTTGAAACCTTTATACACTGCATATTGTTAAGTATCAACAATCAACAGGTTAACACCGTAAATACTATATTTCCTTTTAAATGGGAGTTATTTTTAAAAACTACTAAAGAATGCAAATAAATGTATAATATTTTAAACAAATCGACAATAGTGCCAACTTCCCAAAGAAAATATTACAATTTAGGTTTCATACTATCGTTACAGGAGTGGGAAAAGGTGTATAATTTACCATTTCTATGTTTAAAAGATACAACTTTACAATGATTTCAATATAGCATTCTACATCGAATAATTACGACAAACACGTTTTTATATAAAATAAAATACATAGAATCAAATATCTGCAATTTTTGTCATAGCAGGGTTGAAAATGAGCAGTCGCCCGGTCGCCCGTGTCGACCTTTATTGGCTGTGGACGACTAAGAATTTTATAAAGGTAGTCCGTTAGGCGACCGTCGATATTAGGGTCTGGCGAGTATGGTACCAGTTAAAAAACAAAGACATTGAAACTGAATCGAATGTGACAAAAAACATCACGTCTTTGTTGGCGCGAACTACAGCAGCAGAAGACATAGAACATGCTCTATATTTTAATAGCGCCAGATTCAGCTTCTGTGGCTTCGGGGAGGGTCTTCTAAAAATAGAGCTCAAAATGTATTGATTGAATGAATGAATGAATGAATGTTTAACGACACCCCAGCACAAAAATACACATCGGCTATTGGGTGTCACAAATGTTAAGTATATGAAAATATTATTTATATATATTTTGTTGTCGATATTGTTTTAAAATTAAGCGATTTGCATTAAATAAGAACATATCAGATCTAACGTCTTGACACCAAGACTTACACAATGACATAACTGTCCAAATGTTACTGTAATAAACAATAAGTACACCGTTATGCTATGTAATATAATAACTAAGTACATCTAATAATTCGGTAAAATTTTGGGGTTTTAACAGATTCATATTTTTCTTTTGATATTTATTTTATTAGTAGCCTACTAATGTAGCATTTACAATATCCAAATTAAACGCACACGTCTTCGTGCCTCGTCCATTCCTGAGGAAACCCGATACTGGAGATTGTACCCCTTCTTGTATCGCCACAAAGAGGACTGCCATTCCGAGACTAGGTTTATACACTAAAGCACGTGCTGTTCTACATTTATTCTCTTTGTATTGTATTATTTGTTTTTACTTCAGAGACAATGCAAGTCAAGCTGTATACCTCGACTATTCTAGCATTTTGTTTTCACCCCTGTATTAAAAATGAGATTTGATCATCATAATTTAATGGTAATTTGTAAAGAATTCTTTTTATTTATACTGGATTTCTTTCTTCTTCTTTTTTCCAAACATGTTATTTGAGTTGGTATGGGTTTAAAACTTGATAACATGTTTTTATATGAATTTTAACTGTATTCATTATGAAGTTATATGCAAATTCGTCGGTTTCCTTTTGAAGGAAACAGACTATGTGCGGTGAGCACACGATTATTATTCAACAAAGAATATTTTAGTTTTGATTTTGGCTGTGCATTTAAATTATAATGTGATAATTAGATGGCTAGTTGAATTTGAGAAGGGCCAATACGATTTGTCTTCAACTGGCCCTGCTGGCGACCATGGTTTTCACGTTAATTTTCAACCCTGTCATAGAAACCCAGAAACATTGGATCATTTGTTCTATGACTGCTCTAAAGTCTTTCTATTATGGAAGGAAGTTGAACGATGGATCCAGGACAAAGGTGAACATACACAATTCAATAAACAGACAGTCTTGTTTGTAATCATAAAGAGGAAAAAAAGCAATATGGTTTTTATTAATTGGCTCATTATTAATGTTAAATACTATATATATAGATATAAAATGCAGAAACATGGACCTAACATATATGCTTTTTAAAATATTTTAAAAGATAAAATAGAAATATATACTTCTCAAAAATTGTCAATTTCAAGAGAGAGAGTGAGAGAGAGAGGGGGGGGGTTAGTCCGAGAGAGACACAAATAGAGAGAGATACACACACACTGAGAGAGAGAGAGAGAGAGAGAGAGAGAGAGAGAGAGAGAGAGAGAGAGAGAGAGAGGGAGAGGGAGAGGGAGAGAGAGAGAGAGAGAGAGAGAGAGAGAGAGAGAGAGAGAGAGAGAGAGAGAGAGAGAGCGAGCCAATCCCCACTTGTCCTTGTTATTATCCTCATAAGGCTGGAAATGCCACATCTTAATAAACACCTGAAATTCTAAAAAAAACCCAAAACAAATCAGGCGGGGGTTAAGCGGATCGGGCGTGTTGGGGGATCGGGAGGTTTGGCCCTCAAATACATGTATTTTCATCCCCCCCCCCCCCCCCACGACCATCAAACTGACAATGCACTCAGCCCCCACTTTCAAATACACACCGCGGGCCCCGAGACACACAGACAGACAGACGAAGACAACTAAAGATAACTCGTTCCACAGACTGCACATTCTAAAAAAGCAGCAATGGTCGTGCAGCTTTACTGCACCATAATTTATTAAAGAAATAAAAACAAACCAAATATAAAAGTTCACTGCATTTATTTAGCTGAAGGGCGACATACATTAATTCATTTGCCTCACATTTCCGACTTAAAAATATAACGTACACTAAATTATTCACAGATCTGATATATACAACACACGCACATCCACGCAATGATGAGATCCTTAAATGTAAAAAATGAAAATAATCATACAGTACAAACAAATAGTATTATTGCTATTGTGAGAAAAATAGTGGAAAGACATGTTATAAAATTAAACAAAATGGCTGTCCATTTTCTAATGGATGTCCTCCACTTAACAATTGTGCGATATATTGCTATCGCACCGTCAGTTGGTGGTTATTCTAAAGTACGAGACAATGCGCTGTATTTCAATTTGGAATTCCGAAATCATCGCCAACGCCTCACTTCTCGCGGTAGCCTAATTTCAGAGACCATGACCCAATTAGCCCTTCCCGCTTTTATTCACAAACCATGACGTATAGTTAACCCATGAAAACAAATGTACAAAAATTAACTGACATACTGAAAATAGTAAACCCTGCACCAATTTTAAACCTATTTATTGCACTGTAGATAACACACAATTTATTAAATTAAGGAATGATACTTCTAAAACATGTATGAATCTATAGATCCCTTCAACTTTACTCTGACTAAAGGTAGCTTCTGTAATGTTTGTGCAAAGTGAGACAGGACAGACAGGACAGGTATATACATGTCATGTAGCAGTGTTTTGTTATTCATTCTTATACCAGTATGAAAATCACTGTACATCACGTTCACATATAAATTAATCACTTTGTACATCACAACATATAAAGCTATAACACATTCCGATTTCAATTTTTTTTCCTGAAAGAAAAAGACACAATATCACAGTTTGTCACCCCTCACCCCCACCCCCCAATAGTCAGTGATGGAAATTGGGGCTGCACCGTGTGTACCCGATTGGTGAGCCATCGTTTGTTTGAATAGTCCTTCACATCCGGTTCCTGAAACCTATTTCCATTACTGACAATGTAATTATTTTGCGACAGTTAATTATACTGCAACAGTTAATTGTACTGGAACAATGAATGAATGAATGACTGAATGAATGTTTAACGACAACCCCAGCACGATGTACTGGAACAGTTCTCCAATATGCCCCATTTGAAATGTGGTCCCTGTTTAACAGCAGTTGATCTGATCTTCATTTTGTACACGTGGCGAATGAATCAGATTCCGTTTCATGGCATCTCTGTTTCTCTTTGCATATGACGTAGTAGTGTGCGCTCAGTGTCTTAAAACGTGTGCATATGATACTATGGATACATTTGCATACGTTTTAAGTACAAGTCTTTCATATTTAAAATGCGAAAACGACAGGAATGTTCTTAACGACGTCTCAGTACATTATTTAATCAGTAGCCATTAGGTGTTTAACAAAATGTAAAGTGCTATTTAAGTGTAACCCCCCAAACCTCCCCCCCTCAAAAAAACAACAACAACCGCACCCGAAAAAGCAGACATCCTCCTTCATGGCAACTTCGTCAGTACATTACATCACAGGAGTGTTTGTTGGGGTTCTTACCCCTCCCCGAATTTCCAAGTACCTCCAAAATCTAATGTTTAAAGGATGAATACAAACAAAAGAAAGTTTTTGTGGGAAAGATTCAATATCTTAGTCGGCTGCGTCGTTTCTGGTGACGACTGCCTATACACAATGCGTCATCCTGTTCTTTGGAATACCATATAGGTGCCCATTTTCACTGAGCACCCCTTTCTTAGAAAACATCTAGCATCAACCATTGATTCTCTTAACCATAGTCTTCTCTGACTGTACGCACGACTAGTAAATACATAGTATGTATGCTTCATTCAGCTGGCTGTCCAGTCTTAATACAACCTCCATCATGTAACACGACTAGCTGTCGTAGAACGTCATTTCAGCTGTCGAGTCTTTACACAGCGTCAATACAACATGACTAGCTGTCTCACAGGAATTTACAATCAACACTTCTTCCTCAACTGATGGTGAAGTCCTCCTTCTCCAGAATGTGCTTGATGGCGAACTCCACGTCTGCCACGAACCGCTGAGGTTTCGACAGGTCCGGGTCGTGATCGATGTCTCTGTGGCCGTGGTAGACCGTCTTGTCTTCGTTGTGATTCATGTCTTCGGCCGTTTCTGTGTTGTCATTCTCCGTGTGCTGGTACACGCCGGTTCCGACCAGTAGCGCGTGACACTGTTCTACCGTCTGCTCGTGTAGGTCCGGGTGATCCGGGATAATTCTAGACTTCGGAAGACCGGATGATGCGCGGTTGTTGACGTTTCCGTTTCGGTAGTTGTCCCACACGTTCCGAAGGTACCGGTTGTAGAGATTTGCACCATAGATATCCACGTTTGGGTTGTCACTGAATAAATGAAGATAAATTCATCTTAATTTGCGTCAGAAACTTTAAACTTATTATTATTATGTCATACTGAGAATATATAGCTATATATTTTTTTTTTAATTAAAAAACCCCTCTCAGTCATACGATTTTCCGCATTATTGTTGTTCGTTAATATCAATTTCAACCGAGATTGCCCATCGTTGTTTAAGTATTCATTACCAAAGAAAATATAGACCAACAATGATATTGTTTACCTCGTGGTATACAGTCTTTTGAAGACTCCCACGAGTTATATATCTAACAAAATTGTTTATTTCACTGGTTTGGAAACCCTTTAAAACTAACTCATCTAAAAAAAACAATTTTAAAATAATCTCCAGTTTTGAAATCAAAGATAGGCCTAGTCGTTTTCCAATAATAATTAATTTAAAAGTTTTTATATGCAATAAAATAGTCAGATTTGATCGGAAAGTCTTAACCGGCCTCGGTGACGTAGTGGTTAAGCCATCGGACTACAGCCTGGTAGGTACATGGTTCGCAGCCTGGTACCGGCTCCAAGCCAGGCTAAATGGGTAGGTGTAAGGCCACTACACCCTCTTCTCTCTCACTAACCACTAACCAATTAAGAACTAACCCACTATTCTGGACAGACAGCCCAGATAGCTGAGGTGTGTGTGCCCAGGACAGTGTGCTTTAACCGTAATTGAATATAAGCACGAAAATAAGTTGAAATGGAATGGAAAGTCTTATTCAATAAAACAGGGTCTTCGGGTTGATTAGATTACCCAATCAGTCTTTTAATTGGTTTGTGAAATCTTACCCAATCAAATAGAGTCTTTTAATGGGTTTGAGAAATCTTACCCAATCAAATAGAGTCTTTTAATGGGTTTGTGAAATCTTACCCAATCAAATAGAGTCTTTTAATGGGTTTGTGAAAGCCCATCTCTTTGGCCATTGTGCTGATGGTATGGTCAGCGAAGCGGAACGTCAGTTCACATGGTTTGCCCACAAGGTTACTGTACTCCAGTTCATTGCCAGTGATTTTCTAGAAAAATTCAACAACATGAACAACTTGATTTTGATGCCCATATAATGAACAGAAAACAAGGCTGGATGTGTGGACTTTGTAATTAAAATTTGATATACAACGTGAGCTTGAAAAAAATTCATTAAAGTGTTTAGTATATTGTTTGTTCATGTTTTTCTATCTATATAGTTGTCAAGTCACATTTGTTTATCTCATACACAGTGCAATTTAATATATAAAGTTTCAAGTTTAGTACTTTTGATTTCAATTAAGCATTCATTAAGTCATAAACATAATATTTTGGTTAAAAAACAATTTAATATACAAATGTAGTTCAGGAGATATGTTATGTTATAGAATACGTTTTAATATTAAAATACACTATGCAGGTTTTGTTTGGTAATAATAATCAATATATACATGTATATATATATATATGTATATGTATATGTATGTATATATATGTATATATATGTATATATATGTATATATATATATATATATATATAGTAATGTTTTTATTTTTACCTTATATAATGCTTCTAAGCAGACAAGAAATGCACCGTGGCCAAGCCTGGAATGAACAGTAATTGTTTAGATTTAAGAACAGAGTTATCTATTATTATACATGTCATATTGATATTGATAAAGTTATGAAAAAATCAATCAATTATTTCAATTCAGTTTAACATACACAAGTATTGGAAAACAAATTCAAGAAGTGTCATTGTACAACATCGTATTATTTCAAAAGGGTTTTATAACCTCGCTTGTAACTTCACTACACCAACTTTCATTTGATACTAAACAACTAGTCATTAACCTCTAGCCAAGATAACTAATGTTTGTGCCCATGTCAACGTCCTTGAACCGTAACTGCCCATGGCAGCCATCTTGAACAATAATTGGATGAAGCAAGTCAAAATGACATGATAATTCTTTAGGATTATGTTTAATTGACAGTTGTAGCAGGAGACTTAATATAATATCAAACAACTCATAGCGAATATACAAGTCATGAATAGTGGAAGCAGGGAGGGTGTGCAACATATAAAAGAGACACATACAGTATTGACAAGTTGGTCGAGCTGTTGGTGCTCTCATGCACCTGACAGCGCTCGCGGTCTTTTCTCCTACCCACCCCAATACTGTCCTGGACGGAGCGGTCTTTTCTCCTACCCACCCCAATACTGTCCTGGACGGAGCGGTCTTTTCTCCTACCCACCCCAATACTGTCCTGGACGGAGGAGCCGGCGTAAGTGGACACCTGCACCCATGACAGGCGTGCACTACAACATTAAGCCCTATAACCTAACCTGACCTGACAAGTACCTGACCAACATGCATTATCTGTATGGCAATCTTCCCCACAAATACAGACCAAGGTAGTACATGCACCCCCACACACTCCCATTAAAAAACAACAGAAGAAAGAAATCCATTGTATTTGATAAAAACCGGATTTTTCAAAGGCAATTTGAATTAATTTTAGGGATGCACACCCAAGTACCATCCCCTGGATCTGCACCTGGTTACAACCTTACCTTGGCATGCATGCTTCTGCCATGAACTGCAGATCCATGTTACAGGCAATGAGCGGAAGCTGGTTGACCGTTTTCTGATCTTTAGGCGCCTCCACTGGTTTTCCTTCGGTGAGGAGCAGGTCGAGGAGTACCTGTAGATTGGACTCCCACTTGACCGGTTCAGCCAGCAGCAAGATAGCTGGAATAGGAATAAATTATGTTGTACAAGAAGAAGAAATTTGGTTTGTTTAACGACACCACTAGAGCAGCACATTGATTAATTAATCATCGGCTACTGGATGTCAAACATTTTGTAATTCTGACTCAACAGGAAACCCGCTACATTTTCCCAATGCAGCAAGGGATCTTTCCCACAGACAGGAAAGCACATACCACGGCCTTTGTCCAGTTATGGTGCACTGGTTGGAACGAGAAAAAGCCAATCAGTTGAACGGATTCACTAAGGTGGTTCGATCCTACGACGCAAGCACCTCAAGCAACTGAGCTAAATCCCGCCCAAATTATGTTGTACAATTCGACGATATTTGATAAAAAGAAGAAATATTTAAAATAATTTCTTCATTAGCAAGATGGCTGGAATGGGAATAAATTCCATTGTACAATTCGATAATATTTAAAAAAATAAACATTTAAAATAATTTCTTCATTAGTGAAATGGCTGAAATGATAATAAATACCATTCTACAACATGATATTTAAATATTTAAAATATTTCTTCATTAGCAAGATGGCTAAATTAGTATTAAATCCAACTATACTCACTGATATGGCTGCAATAGCATACTGTTGGTTTTATTACTTGAAATATCACGTGCATTTAATTTAAAAGTCTGCCTATTAACGAGATTATTGGAACTAATTGTATAGAGTGTTTTTAAAACAAAGAAAGGGAAGCAACTAATAAGTATTATTCTAAAAATAGGTTTGACAAGTTGTTTCCCATATACTGCACCCATAACATTTACTAATGCAGAATCCCCCCCCCCCCAAAAAAAAAAAAAAGTTTTAGAGGAAGGAAGGAAATGTTTTATTTAACGACGCACTCAACACATTTTATTTACAGTTTTATGGCGTCAGACCACACGGATATATAGAGGAGAGGAGAGGAGAGGAGAGGAAACGCTGTCGCCATTTCATGGGCTACTCTTTTCGATTAGCAGTAAGGGATCTTTTATATGCAATCTAATTAAAATTAGCTCCACTATTACATGTGGATCTAAAGACAGCCAGTTGGAGCTCATGTCCACCAATCAAAACCTTACTTGCAGAATCCTGCCAGTGATTTAAAAATAATTTGAAAACATTCGGAATTATCCTGAGGGTATACGACATGTTTCGTGTGAATTACGAATGCCTTAAAACATGTTTTATTTTATAAAATAAATAATTTGTAATGTAAAACTGAAGACTGATTTAGTTTTTTTTTAATTTTATAAATAAATAAATAATTTTTAATGTAAAATTGAAGACTGATAACCCACCCCGTACGTATTGGTATGGTTCGCTGTACTGCGGCCACTAAAATAGACTCGCCCGATATTTTTAGAATTTGTATGCTCCCAAATAACATTATAAAAGGCGAAGTGTGATTGGTCAATATTTAAATTATTATTTATAGACGAAATGTTACCTGGACATTGGGGACTACGCAGTGTTGTTAGTTTTAAATCACTGGCAGGATTCTGCAAGTAAGATTTTGATTGGTGGACATGAGCTCCAACTGGCTGTCTTTAGATCCACATGTAATAGTGGAGCTAATTTTAATTAGATTGTTTTATATGCACCATCCAACAGACAGGATAGTACATGCCACGCCCTTAATACACCAGTCATGGTGCACTGGCTGGAACGAGAAATAGCCCAATGGCCCACCGACAGGGATCGATCCTAAACCGACCGCACGCGAAGCGAGAGCTTTACCATTGGGTTACGTCCCGCCCCTTTAAATTTTAGAGGCGTCACCTTTTTAATTGATAGGTGTGCAAGGCACAATCTTGTCCCAGTTTTCGGGGGTAGGGAGGGGGAGCAGTGCTCGTGACTCCGCTTCCGACGCCTATGTTGGCTTATCTTTTTCTATTTTTAATACATCGAAAGAAATAGCAACTGACTGAAAAAAAATGTACCTTCTATTTGTGGGAAATCCGGATTCTCCGTGTAACAACCAGAAGCCTAAACCAAAAATAGAAATACACACATATATAATTTAAATATCAAAATATCTGATGATGTTATTACTAAATAATGAATACGTAACACTGACGATTCTGGATTTAAAAGTCCTACAAAAAAATCTCCAGCTGATACATTTATTTTTGTCAGACTATCGTAAAATCATACACTTAAATTATCTATGAGCCAACATTCAGAAACCACCTGTCCTTGAGAGACAGTTCAGGTTCACGAGCTGTATTTCCAAGACAAAGTAGAAACAGATATAATTTTTAAAATGTGTGTTTACGCCATATTAATTGCTTACATAGATTACTGTTCATTAATAATCGGACTTTAATTAGTATAGATATTAATGTGGATAACATAGTTACATAGTGATTGTACTAACCACACGCCTCCTGTTTTCGTGGTCCACCATGTCCAACAATGGGTAAGCTTTGGTTACGTCATCAAGTGTGCAGAGATTGGTGAATCCGAGTCTACACAACCATTAAGGAACAAAACATTTTGCATACAGCATACACAAAGTTATCATTTACTGATGGATGACACGGTTATTAGGATGAAATAAAAAAGAAAATGGATGATATGCTGCTCCTAGGGGAGAATCCTATGAGACTGGAGGAAACGAGATTGGAGGAAAGGACTGGTGTCAGAAAATAAGGTTATATTCACTTTCTGACTGTGCGACAGATTTCCTATCGTACCATCACTTGATGGCCACACACCATGCGATGAAACCATCATGCTAATGCTGGATTTCAAACTTCGAATTCTGAAATCATCTCAAATCGCACATCGTAAGGGCCTAACCATGGCTCAAAATATTCTATGCCCCAAAGAACCAGAAACCATCCCTTTAATAAACTTCAAAATAAACTTGAATACGTTATAAAGCACAAGGATACTCTGCGGCGATCTCCAGTCTGTGTTCTTGTCCAATCACCAACGTGTGTTTCTGGTGGACGTCGTTCAGCAGCTTGGCGGGAGTTGGCGCGTGAATCACCATCTCTGGCGTTACCTTAATGACAAACGTTAAGAGCCCGATCAATATTTTTACTTACATTTCAAATGTAGAAATTGAAATAAATTATCTACGCACCATCAACTCTTGTTCGTTAATGCCATCTGAATTTCTGTAATATCGAATTACGTTTAAAGATAGGTTTCCACTTCCCAGTTTAAGTAAACTATATCATATTTCACATTAGTCTAATGAATTAGAACGTCGCAGTTTGAGAATTAGAACGCCGTAATTTAAGAAATAGCTAACGCAAACTTTTGACAGTTCAAAAAATTAAGTATAATCATCTAAAGACGTTTCTGAACATTACATGACTACATTGTGAGCAAAAATAAATTCAAAACAACCCCCAAAACCTCTAAAATTAATGACTAGTAAACAATTTACATAAAATTATACCACTGACAACAAAAAACATCTTACCTTTAGGTTAAACCAGCTTCCTATCTGTGCCGCTTTCTCGTAACTCCGATTGCAAGAATTGGTGACGAAAGCGCACGGCACGCGCAGCTTCCCGGTAACCGGATCCTTCAGCTTCTCGAAGGCTCTCTTGGCAGGTTCTAGAGGGGTGCTTCCTCTGGCTAGCACACCGTCCACGTCGAATAAAATACCGAACTCAGGATGCTGAAAAACGAATTCATCAATTTGATAATTTGTGATTATTGAAAGAAGCATGTTGACATCAGATTGTGGTTCCAGCGTCTTGCCTTGAGGCTCATATATAGACTGTTGCGTTTTCGGCATATATACAATATACGATTATTTCGTTGAGGCTGGCTGCGTGCGTTTTTTAGCCGCACAAATCGCACACATCCAGTCTTGACGCTCTCATTGAAACTAATGTATTTCGAATTGTTTAAATCTGGGCCGCACGCACGCACCGCACCCAATCTATATAAGCTTTAAGGTAAGAAACAGAAGAAATGTTTGACGAGACACTCCCGAGTATGAACAAAAATATCAACTATTGGGTTACCAAAATAAAAGACTGAACCAAATATATACAAAAATAAAATAATATAAACTCTGAAATGAAGATAATTATTATTCCAAATTTAATGTTTTTCGATTACCCGCCATAAATTAATTATACATCTATTGTTGGACATCAGAAATATTTATAGGAATATACAAAAAGATACTAATTGTTTTCTGACACTGAAATTAGTATTGACGTTCGTAACATATTGATTTTTTTAAATTATATATAATTATCACAAGCAACTACATTTGTATTAATTAAAGGACTTAAGTATAATACGTATGCACCGTTAATCACCACCGTGAACTCGAATTAATATTAATTATTCACGTACGACAGGTCAATTCGTGCCCGATTTAGTTCGTCCTCGGATGTTTTCTATATACATGTACGCTGCAGTTTTATACCTTAACGTCCCCATGTCATTTCATACCCATTATGATATTATGTTCGTGGAATTGTGTATAACTTGGCCAGTTTATCAAATTGCTTAGTTGTATCCCGAGGGTTCAAACATGCTTAGCAGGCGCGTGCGTGTGTGGTGTGTATGTCTATGTGTATGTGTGTGTGCGTGTGTGGTGTGTATGTCTATGTGTATGTGTGCGTGTGTGGTGTGTATGTGTTTGTGTAGGAAGCATGTCTCGACCTCATTAGTCATAATTAACGTTACTAGGAATTCACATAAATTTATTATAACATCAAGGGTAGCCATCTCCGTAAACAAACACCCAGTTTTAACAAAAACACTAATGTTAATGGTCAATGCCCCCCCCCCCCCCCTTACATTTTAACATTTAAATTGTTATTAAATTTATTTTTATGTTTGTGTATTATAATAGGTTTTCTTTACAAGTAGGTTGTTTTAAACGAGTCCCATGATTCTAGTTCAGTAATAACCAGAAATTGTAGATTTGTGTTTGCATTAAGGCGCGATTCCACGGGGAGGGTGCTGAGAGTGCGTCACCTCCCTAGATTCGAGGTGCCTCGAAAAATCCAGTGTTTAGCAAAGGCATGCAATGATGTCTTGGTCAGCTTGACATTTCTGTGGAGAATAACCAGGTAGATAATATATGCTAGTGTACTTTTGAATACTGTGGATGCCCGTCTTTAACGTCGCTAGAAAAAAAACCTGCATCCTCCACTGAACCACTACTGCATTATCAAACTACTACGGCAGCAGCAGCAGCATTAACACCAATTAATAAATTAATAATGACCACCGACTACTATCACTAATGAGTTTATGCGTCATGGAATCCCCATCTGTACAGTTACGTAAGAACACAGGTCACGACCTGTTGACAATTTCACCCACCTTGCTAGGTGAAAATAGTCCCGATCTGAATCGATAATGCAAAGGTTTTCTTGAATTTAGACCCTTCAGGAAATACTTAATAAACATGACCCAGTAACACCAATAAGCACAAACTCCAAATGCCTTCCGTAAACGAAAACAACCACACTAGGTTGCCAATGAATGGGGGATTTACAGCGGTTAACCAGTCACGTGATATTTGTTTACCTACGTCACATCCAGCTGAGAAGCACATGGCAAAATACTACAGCAATGGTATACTACACTTTTGATCGTCGCGTAGTTTTTGATAAACATATACACAAACACATAGTGCATAGTATTTATAATTATATAAGTACAGGTACTTATTAGTCTATTATTAAATGACGAATGAAACTATTTGCAGGAACAACTGGTAAATTGCTTTTGCATTTAGAAAAGGTACTCACGTCAATATCGATGTCTCCACTGACATCAGAATTGTCTGGAAAAAATGAAAATAAAATAAGAAATTTATATGTATTAAACACATCTTTTCTTTTATACTATAAAACAGAGAAAAAATATAATTTAAATGCATAATATACAAATATAATAAAACTATCAAATGTATAGTAATCTAATCGCAAACAAATGAAAAATAAAAAATAAAAATAAAATACAGTTAGCGACTTACCGGTAGAATACCCATCATCTCTAACCGGGCTCAGTGTTATTCTCATCTTGAATTGTAATATTATTTCTATTTCTTACACAAATCAGTTTCAACGGTAAAATTTTGCGATAATTCTGCATCGTAGTGAATAACGGGACTTTTTATACTTGCATGCACATTTTGTTTACTGCGGGTTTACGTGAAGCGTTCACTTCCGATTGGTCGAAATCAGGGTCAGCATGGTCGGGATCTTTTTGTTATCACGCGTATCTGTCCTGCGATTCGTGTTAACTCGGTGAATGGCCTTGTTTGATAAGTTGCCCGCGTCGTGATCTAGATACCGAGTTTGTAACCCGGTAATGGGAGCTGCAGAAATGTTTGTGATATATACTTATTGCTGCTGATCACGTTCGCATGCTGACGTTACGTGAAAACAACGCCCTGGCTGGTTATGTTACTATAGATGCTACTGCTTTGTTCTACAATAAGTGGCAGCAACAGGGAATTTTGCAGGGGATGCAGCGCTCACACAAGAAGAAATTTGTTTCAGCCAATTTTTACTTATGTTAATAGAATAATAGTTACTAGATGCTATTGCCTTTTCTACCAGAAGCGGCAGCAGCAGCAGGCGTGTGTGTATGACATTTTGTTTTGTTTAACGACACCAATAGAGCACATTGATTTATTAATCATCGGCTACTGGATGTCAAACATTTGGTCATTATGGCATATAGTCTCAGAGAGGAAACCCGCTACATTTTTCTATTGGTAGCAAGGGATCTTTTATATGCACCATCCCACAGACAGGATAACACATACCACGGCCTTTGATATACCAGTCGTGGCGCACTGGCTGGAACGAGAAATAGCCCAATGGGTCCACCGACGGAGATCGAACCCACACCGACCGCGCATAAAGCGAGCGCTTTACCGCTGGGCTACGTCCCGCCCCTGCAGGAGATGCAGCTCACACTGGAAATAATTTAGTTTTTGACAGTTTTCACATGGAGTATTTTCTTGAAAATTATTCAAAAGTGGCTAATTTAATAAAAAAAATTATTAGCCAGATTAAAATGTTGTAACCACTTTGTATATTTTTTTTTAGCAAATAGCTAATTTGGCAATGGACAGAGTGAGGCTTGAGGATGGGAGGGGAGGTGTTTCTAAACTAGTGAGAAATGTTTTTAGGGGCGTCGTGTTCTGTTCCTCCTGGATCGATCCCCGTCAGTGGGCGCATTGGGTTATTTCTCATTCCAGCCAGTGCACCACGACTGGTATATCAAAGGCTGTGGTATGTACTACCCTGTCTGTGGGATGGTGCATATAAATGACCCCTTGCTGCTAATCGAAAAGAGTAGCCCATGCAGTGGCGACAGCGGGTTTCCTCTCTCAATATTTGTGTGGTCCATAACCATATCTTTGACACCATATAACCGTAAATAAAATGTGTCGAGTGCGTCGTTAAATAAAACATTTCTTTCTTTCTGTTCCCCCTGAAAATACATTAAAAAAATAATTTGCTTGAAAGGGGGAGCAGGGTATGCCCAAATACCCAAATACCTCTAAACGCACCTGAGTAGAACGTAGACAACTATGCATGTGTGTGGACGTGCGCGTGCGTGCATGATGGTGTTAAAAATTATTTTTGTTCTACCAGAAGTGGAAGCAGCAGGCGCGTGTGCAGGAAATTGTGCAGGGGATGGGTGTGTGTGTCTAAACTGGTGAGAAAATTGTATAAGGAGTCCCCCTAAAAGTATTTAAAACAAAACATTGGCTTGGAAAAGATGGGGGGAGAGCCTGTTCTACACAAACCCCCTGGAAAGGAGGGGAAAAGGTCCTGTTCTACCCAAAACCCCTCTAAACGCGCCTGAGCAGAAAGTAGGTTATTATTGTGCATTTGTGCGCGCCATCTTCATAAATCAAGGCTAATATTCGTTCCTCGTATTCAGCCTTGATACATGCAGTCAAGATTATTGATATCCACTACTAGCGCCCTCTATTGGAAGAAAATTTGTAACACCGATTATGTCCCTTACACGATGTCATCGCTGACCAATCACAGCATCGGTAACATGTGACGATCTTGAAAGCAATATCAAAATTAACCGCCGGACGCTGACGCTGCCATCTTTGTTTACAATAACAAGGGAATCTATAAGGAGCGTTGCGATGAAATTTAAGCATTTTGTGACACGATTTCTAGATGACATGTATCAAAACTATTTTTATTATGCCCTCCGCTCAAAGTAATAGTTAATGGACACTTCGGAATTCAATAGGGGAGGGTGCGCACTCCAGCACCAATCCCTGGATCTGCACCTTCACTACTATGAATATTAAATACAGTATATAAAGATATGTTCATGTTTATAGTTAGTTATTGTTGAAGCACGCTGTCCTTGGTACACACACACACACACACACACACACACACACACACACACACAGGCCGGTTCATAGGTCTTTTAACCAGCCTCGATGGCGTCGTGGTTAGGCCATCGGTCTACAGGCTGGTAGGTACTGGGTTCGGATCCCAGTCGAGACATGGGATTTTTAATCCAGATACCGACTCCTCTGCGCGTGCTGTAACCTCACCGTGGTGCAGGGGTGTAACATTCTCTTTGAGAATGGCCAATACAGCACAAATTGAAATTTTGAATAAAAGTCAGTATCTATCTGTGATATTTGTGTTTTTGCACGGTTCTTTACACTGTGTTTTTGTTTAAATCTTGAATTTTTATATTGATGTTGATCATCACCTTATTTGTTTGCATTACCATAGTTTGACACCCAATAGCCGATGTATGTTTCGTGCTGGGGTGTCGTTAAACATTCATTCATTCCAAACCCTGAGTGAGTGCTCCGCAAGGCTCAATGGGTAGGTGTAAACCACTTGCACCGACCAGTGATCCATAACTGGTTCAACAAAGGCCATGGTTTGTGCTATCCTGCCTGTGGGAAGTGCAAATAAAAGATCCCTTGCTGCCTGTCATAAAAGAGTAGCCTATGTGGCGACAGCGGATTTCCTGTAAAAACAGTGTCAGAATGACCATATGTTTGACGTCCAATAGCCGATGATAAAATAAAAAATCAATGTGCTTTAGTGGTGTCGTTAAACAAAACAAATTTAATCCTTTTTTTGTGAGGGGGTGGGACGTAGCCTAGTAGTAAAGCGTTCGCTTGATAGGCAGTCGGTCTAGGATCGATCCCCGTCGGTGGACCCATTAGGCTATTTCTCGTTCCAACCAGTGCTCCACAACTGGTGTAACAAAGGCCGTGGTATGTACTATCCTGTCTGTGGGATGGTGCATATAAAAGATCCCTTACTGCTAATCGAAAAGAGTAGCCCATGAAGTGGCGACAGCGGGTTTCCTCTTTCAATATCTTTCCTCTTTGCCATATAACCGTAAATAAAATGTGTTGAGTGCGTCGTTAAATAAAACATTTCTTTCTTTCCATATAACCGTAAATAAAATGTGTTGAGTGCGCCTTCCTTCAGTGCCGATGGACTGTACTTTTAGAATGCAGAAAATTGCATTTCAGGACATCTATAGGGCCCAATTTAAAAGCCTTTTTCTTTTCTTTTTTAATTATTTTGTATTTATTGTATTTTTGTTATTTTAGTTTTTTTTACTTAAGTGTGTAACTACATGCACTTACAATGCTTAAACATATGGGTTTAAGAAAAAATGCAAATTCAACTCCTACAGGTGCGTATGCAGGAAGGGGGGGGGGGGGGGGGTGTCCAGACTCCGGCGAACGAAGTTTCACGGTGGGTGGGATCGAGTCATGCTTCCCCGGAAAATACATTGAAACAAAATTCGCTAGTTTTCAAAATGTTCTTGAGGAGCATGTCCCCGCATCTCCCGATGCCCTGTTAGTCAGCACACACCTACAAAAAAAAAAAAAAAAAAAAAAAAAAGAAAGAAGAAGAAGAAAAAAATCACTTTCTTCTGCTGTGCCTGCGTATGCGTCGGTGGCGCAGTGGTTAAGCCATCGGACTACAGGCTGGTAGGTACAGAGTCCGCAGCCCGGTACCGGCTCCAACCCAGAGCGAGTTCTTACGGTCTCAATGGGTAGGTGTAAGGCCACTACACCCATTTCTCTCTCACGAACCACTAACAACTAACCCACTGTCCTGGACAGACAGCCCAGATAGCTAATATGTGTGCCCAGGACAGCGTGCTTGAACCTTAATTGGATATAAGCACGAAAATAAGTTGAAATGAAAATGATCAACCAACCAGTCTTGAGATGCCATTATCACCTCTGATGACCGATGCTTACGTAATGCAGATCAGTTTCAACTGCTATAGACCTAATACTAGATGATTTTCTACCCCCCCCCCCCCCCCCCCCCCCCCCCCCCAAACAATCCTAACAAACAAAAAACAAACAAAAACCCCAAACAAAACCCCCCCAAAAAAACAAAAAACAACAACAAAAAACCCACACAAAAAACAACATATGTTGTTTTTGGACTATTGATATTTCTAATAACTGATATCTAACATGTGTGACAATAATGCAACTTTCAAGATGAATGAGTCCTTTAATGGTGTTTACAATGGGGCCAGTGCATCATCATTAACCAGGTGCAGATCAATAACGTCACCTGTCACACGGACGAGTTCAAGACCTATATATATATACTACATGAGCCAGGACCCAAACTTTGACTAATTGGTACCGCCTGAGGGGTGGGGGTGGGGTTGGGGGTACGGATGCTTATAGTGATTTTTGCCAAGACCTACATCCCTAAGGATGGAACATTTATGATAGCATTGCAGAACTCACAACTTTCAGTGTGTCCACCCGTTTTGTGACCCTACTCCCATTTCCACGACAGTTATATTTCTACAGAATTGCTCAAGGGTGACTATAATAACCTTAACTCTGGGCATGCAGGAATGGGACCGGTGTGGGAATGGTTCAAGTTTTGTTTAGCGACACGTCTAGAGTACATCGATTTATTAATCATCGGCTAGAGAATGTATAATATTTTGGTAATTTTGACATAATATATAGTCTCAGAGTTACAAATTAAAGTTTGGTTTGTTTAACGACATAACTAGAGCACACTGATTTATCGATCATCGGACACTGGATGTCAATCTTTTGGTAATTCAGGGGCGAGACGTAACCCAGTGGTAAAGCGCCCGCTTGATGCGCGGTCGGTGTGGGATCGATCCCCGTCGGTGAGCCCATTGGGCTATTTCTCGTTCCAGCCAGTACACCACGACTGGTATATCAAAGGCCGTGGTATGTGTTATCCTGTCTGTTGGATGGTGCATATAAAATATCCCTTGCTGCTAATCGAAAAGAGTAGCCCATGAAGTGGCGACAGCGGGTTTCCTTTCTCAATATCTGTGTGGTCCATAACCATATGCCCGACGCCATATAACCGTAAATAAAATGTGTTGAGTGCGTCGTTAAATAAAACATTTCCTTCCTTCCTTCTTCATTTGGTAATATTCTGACATATAGTCTTAGAGAGAAAACCCGCTACATTTTTTCCATCAGTAGCGAGGGATACTAGTATTTTATATACATCATCCCACAGACAGGAGCGCGTTACCACTGTGCTACGTCCCGCCGCCACTGGGCTACGTCCCGCCGCCACTGGGCTACGTCCCGCCGCCACTGGGCTACGTCCTGGGCTACGTCCCGCCGCCACTGGGCTACGTCCTGGGCTACGTCCCGCCGCCACTGGGCTACGTCCCGCCGCCAATGGGCTACGTCCCGCCGCCACTGGGCTACGTCCCGCCTCCTTGTGTGGGAATGGGAACGAAGTAAATGCAATTTTAACCATCAGAGACAAACACAGAAGCATTTCTTGTATGCTATATTTACAAAATAAAGTTTGTTTTGTTTAACAACACCACTAGAGCACATTGATTTATTAACCATCAGTCATTGGATGTCAAACATTTGGTAATTTTTACATATAGTCTTAGAGAGGAAACTCGCTACATTTTTCCAATAGTAGCAAGGGATCTTTTATATGCACCATCCCACAGACAGGATAGCACAAGCTACGGTCTTTGATATATCAGCCGTGGTGCACTGGCTGGAACGAGAAATAGCCCTATGGGGTCACAGACGGGGACCGATCCAAGACCGACCGCGCATCAAGCGAGCGATTTACCACTGGGCTACGTCCCGCTGGTAGGATTTAGCTCAGTGCCGCCCCTGTAGGAGATTAATGCAATTAAAATTGACCTCTATGTGCAAAAAATCCCTGCATACTCATCCGGACCCGCCCTTATTTTGTTATATTATAATTGCTGCAGTGTGAGGCTGTGAACAAAGATGCGCAGAAACCATTGCTGGTAACGAGGCCGAGCACGTTCAGTCCACGTTGACGACGCGTGCGAACGTTTTTAATCGGATCCCGTCGGCACCGATCAATAAGATTTTGTTACGGGTCAAAGTTCAATTATTCCATTGTGTGCAACCACGGATCACGTAGTGTGGCATACATGATCATATATATTGTACATCGCACCTGCTATTTAAAAGCACCCTGTTTAACTTTAACAGATGTTTGTCCACAATTCACAAGCACTTTGTTTTGTTTTTCTGCACACAGGGAACGTGCTGCGGGATGTAAGTTTATGGTAGAGTGCAGGCCTTTCATACGGAGGGTCGCCGGATCGATTGCTCGTGATGGATTCAAGTATTTTTTTACAGCCCAAAGAAGGGTCAAAGGTCTTGTACTGACTGTCCTGGCTATAAATGAGGAAGTTCAGCATGTTTAAAAAATAAAAAATAATAATAGGTGTTTTTTATTATTATTATTATTTATTATTTTACTGTTATCTTTTTTAACATAAAAAGAAAATTAATTCAATACTGGCATTTCAAATACCGTGTCATACATTCTGTGATCAGCAGGAACGTGCCTTTGAAAGACCACTTAGTGCAAAAACCGCTGTTCCAAGAAATACTTTTACATTATTTACATTAAACTATTAACCATAGTTAAAAGCTTAGCTATTCTAACGTGTTAAAACCGGCCTCGGTGGCGTCGTGGCAAGCCATCGGTCTACAGGCTGGTAGGTACTGGGTTCGGATCCCAGTCGAGGCATGGGATTTTTAATCGAGATACCGACTCCAAACCCTGAGTGAGTGCTCCGCAAGGCTCAATGGGTAGGTGTTAACCACTTGCACCGACCAGTGATCCATAACTGGTTCAACAAAGGCCATGGTTTGTGCTATCCTGCCTGTGGGAAGCGCAAATAAAAGATCCCTTGCTGCCTGTCGTAAAAAGAGTAGCCTATGTGGCGACAGCGGGTTTCCTCTAAAAACAGTGTCAGAATGACCATATGTTTGACGTCCAATAGCCGATGATAAGATAAAAAATCAATGTGCTCTAGCGGCGTCGTTAAATAAAACAAACTTTACTAACGTGTTAAACACCTAAACGTTGAAGGAATGATTGGAGCTAAGAGCTGTTCCATGAACTGATTTTGCTTCATTTGCATTAATCGGGGGAATGGAAGGAAGGAAGGAAGGAAGGAAGGATGTGTTTTATTTAACGCATGTAAAAGATCTCTAGCTACTAATGGAAAAAAATGTAGCGGGTTTCCTCTTTATGACTGTCAGAATTACCAAATGTTTCGCATCTAAAAGCCGTTGATCGTTGATGAAGACCTGTCAATATGTTAAACACTTAATATGTGCATGCTGTAGGAATCGTTGGTGCAAAAGAGATGTTCCAAGAAATTATTTTGCATTACATGTACACAATGTATTTGCATTAAAATATTTATCGCAGTTAAAAGCTTCGACTATTCCGTAATATTGCACACGCAATAGTCAACATGATAAGGAATAGTTAAACAGCTAAAAACTTTTCTTCTTCCGTGTCGACAGTTACATGGTATTGCAGTGACGCGATAATGATGGATTATTTGGTATTAATAGAATCAAGTACTGTGACCAATCGATCGGTTTTGCCAAGGGCATTATACCGACTAGTGCGCATACAACTGAATTGGCCTTATAAGACAATGCTTCGTCATCGGGAAATGAATATGTGTGTATCGACAGAACAGAACCGAACAGAATAGAACAGAACAGAACTTTATTTCACTCAAAACCACCATCCGGTGGCATCAGAGGAGTACATTATATATACATATACACGCATACGTTAAGTGACAAGTGTTTATAACAAACACATAAGTAAGATTAAACTATATAAAAAGGGCTTTCAGGAGGTAAACATTCTTATTTATAATATTAATAAGTTCACAAAGGTAAAGTTTTATTTAACGACACCAATAGAGGACGCACACACATACACATGAAAAATAATGGTTAAAAATAAATGAATCACGTTTTCCCCAATGTTTCTTTAATAAAGTTGCCATTGTATCATACAATTTTTACAGTAGTCTATGTTGCCAGAAAGCATGAATAGTTCAGTATTATTACAGTATTTATACATATGTGTAGCTAAAGAACTACAGAGACACAAAACAAATAAACAATATAACATGGAGAAGTATTACAAATAAACAATGTAACTAACGTGTGAAAAGTATACAATTGGCATTAGCCTATGCTAAATTTCGATTCAATATATATGCTAATCATCAGCTATTGGATGTTAAACATTTAGTAATTTTGATAAGTCTTAAATATAATATTGTTTATAAAGCATTATTATAATATATGGTAATATCTAGTCTAGAATATGAAAACCCCCCAACTTAGCTGTGGCCACAATATAACAACCGATACAAGTTAACAAGGCGTTTTTAAAATGCTTTCTAACCCACAGGTTAGAAAATTGCATGATTATGTTATGTCAACATTGGTCGAAGCACAGGCACCCCCAAACAACAACCTATTGGGTAATGCTATGACCATACATGTAAACAAGTAAGAGTACATAATACATATATAACCACTGCATTTCCACCAGAGTTGTTGTTTAAGGGTACCTGAGGATCGAAACGGAAACCAATTCATTGAGTCTGTTGAGATGGCTCGATCCTACAACGTATCGCACGTCAGACATGGTTTTAAAGTTAAAGTTTGCTTTGATTAACATCACTAGAGCACATTGATTTATTAATCAATGGTTACTGGATATCAAACATTTGGTAATTGTGTCATATAGTCTCAGAATGAAAACCTGCTACATTTTTTATTTACTAGCAAGGGATCTTTTATAAGCACCATCCCACAGACAGGATAGCACATATCACGGCATTTGATATACCAGTCGTGGTCCACTAGCTGGAGCGAGAAATAGCCCAATGGACCCACCGACCGTTTTACAACTGGGCTACGGCCCGCCCTCTTCCCCCAGTAAAGTTGCACGTGTGCATTTAACGCTTGGCAAGTCATATTTGGCATGGGTTCGCAGGAGGGGCTTCAGGGGATCGATCCTAAACCGACTGTGCATGGAGGCGAGCGCTGTATCACTGGGCTATGTCCCGCCCTGGATGTTAATGTTACACAACTAGACCACATTCCACAGAGAGTGTACGCGGGGTAGATACTTAATAGTCTAGAGTACAGGTCAGTTCATGCTCTGGTCGCTCACCTCATGCCAAACTCAAATTTAGGTCGACGACTTGTAAGGCTCCGCAAAATGAACAAGGCGCTGATCCAAGGAGTGGGGGTCGAGGGTGCGCCCCCCCCCCCTCCTCGAACTTCAAAGTACCATGGAAATTATCTATATAAAATCATACAGGTATCTGAAAATTGGAGAACAATAGATTTGGTCTCGCATTGCTCAAACAAATCTAATTAGTTTACGCAAAATTTAGGGCAACATTTACAAGGACATAACAGTTTACGCAAAAAACCCACACCCAACAACAAAGTAAACAGGTTACCTAAAATTATTTTTGCATAACCAATACGCAAAGTTGAAATGATCAAAGTTATGTTAGTGTACTTTGGAATACCGCCCGGTGCTCCTTTTTGGACGTTGCACCCGCTATGAAACAAAGTTTGTTTTGTTTAACACCATTTGAGCATATTGATTTATTCACTATCGGCTATTAGATGCCAAACATATGGTAATTTTGACATATGTCTTAGAGAGGAAACCCGCTACATTTTTCTTTTCATTAGTAGCAAGGGATCTTTTATATGCACCATCCCACAGACAGGATAGCACATACCACGACCTTTGGTATACCAGTCGTGGTGCACTGGCTGTGACGAGTAATATCTCAATGTTGCACGTGTGCATTTAACGCTTGACAAGTCATATTTGGGATGGGTTCGCAGGAGGGGCGGAAGGAGAGCACCTGCCAAATATGAAGTTAAAAGCATACTTGCAAATTTACTGGAGAAACAAAACACTACAAGGAACGAACAGAATCGGGACTTCAAGAAGTGAATCGACTTCTCGCCAACTAGAGTCTGAGTCGGCGGTGAAGTTTGAATATTACCTCTCTCTTTCTCACTAACTACTGACCACCACCCCCCCCCCCCCCCCCCCCCCCCTCCCGTTCTGGACAGAAAGCCCAGAAAGCTGCGTGCTTTGCCAGCACATAGTCCTGAAACCTTTGTTTGAAATAACCACGATTATAATTTAAACTGAACGTAGACCAGGTCAGTGGAACGCAAACGTACGGCTTTCCTCATTCTCAAGTTGAAAGCTGTATGTGCTGTTTGAAATAAGAACCAGCGTGGATCAACCAGCAGAACACGCCTAAAAAGTTTTGTTTTATTTAACGACGCCTCTTGAGCACATTGATGTTTTTTTTTTTTATCTTATCATCAACTATTGGACGTCAAACATATGGTCATTTTGACATATTTCTTTAGAGGAAACGCGCTGCCGCCACATAGGCTACTATTTCCGATAAGCAGCAAGGGGTCTTTTATGTGAACTTTCCCACAGACAGGACAGCACATACCACGGCCTTTGATGAACCAGTTGTGGACCACTGGTTGGAACGGAAAATAACCCAAACTGCAAATGGGTCTACTGAGAAGGCTCGATCCGATGACCGACCGTTTCACAAGTGGACATGCTACCGCTTGAGCTACACCCTGCTCCCTAGAACACGCCTATGTTAGTGTTATAAGGTGTACCCAAAATCATTATTATGTAATTTATTGGCGTATTATACACAATTTTCGAACTTCTCAACTTATTTTCGTGCTTATATCTAATTGAGGTACAAACACGCTGTCCTGGGCACATACACATACACACACACACACCTCGGCTATCTGGGTTGTCTATCCAGGACAGTGGGTTAGTTGTTAGTTGTTGGTGATTAATGAGAGAAAAGAGATGTAGTGGTCTTACACCTACCCATAGAGTCGTTAAAACTCGCTCTGGGTGGGAGACCGTTCCGGGCTGCGAACCCTGTACCTACTAGCCTTATGTCCGATGGCTGAACCACGACACTACCGAGGCCGATACTGACGTAATAAACACCAAGAAGCTGCCTTTTATAGATGAAAAAGATTTATAAATATTTATAAAACAATAGCATAGAAAGTCAGAACGTTTGAAACAGAGTCGTAAGACTATAACCTTTTATATGGGATCATTACATCTGCTAGGTGTGACAAAAGCCAGGTTTAATAATTACTAAATTCTTGATAGTTTCTTTCATATTTTCTGTTTGTGTGGTAGTTTCTGGGGAAAACGGATTTTTTAAAATCTATAAACGGCAGTTTTTTAAAACCATTACCTCTGTTGTTTGTAAAACGTTGTAGTCCATCAAAAGTACAATTTTCAGGTTTTTATTCAAGAAATTATTACGAATCGCGCATAATAAACAAAAAGCTACACCACCACCACACCACCACCACCACCACTACCAACAACAAAAAAACAAAAACTAATAACAAACCAACAACAAACACCCTCCCCCCTTAAAACACACACACGCACGCACGCACGCGCGCGCGCACACACGTACACGCATACACACACACACACACACACAAACACACGTACACGCATGCACACACACAACACCAACAAAAAACCCAATAAAACAATCAGAAACGGTTAGGTATAATTTCCATTACAATCTCAGATACCGATATTTTAATGTTCAGGCGAAATGAGGATAAAACATCAAACACTACTTACTGAGTTGGTATTTCAACAGGTAATATACGAATTTTATACCCATGGTAGAACACACCAGTTTTGAATGTGACCAAGTAATCGTGTACACCATTATACTGATATATAGATACGAGATACGACGTTTTACATTATACTAGATCCAGCCTTCGAATTGTTGAAAGATGAGCACTGCTTATTGTTTTTCATAGTTCACGGTGAACTTGCCATGACACCTAGATCTTATAAATACTGTAGCCAAACGTATGTAACGACACACTCAGCATATTTTTATTTACTGTTATATGGCGTCTGACATATTGTCAAGGACAAAACAGATATTGAGAGATAAACCTCTCGCCACAATCGCCATTCCATGGGCTACTTTTCGATTAGTAGCACAGAATCTCTCATATGCGGGACGGGACATAGCCCAGTGGTAAAGCGTTCGCTTGATGCGCGGTCGGTCTAAGATCGATCCCCGTCAGTGGACTCATTGGGCTATTTCTCGTTCCAGCCAGTGCTCCACATCTGGTGTAACAAAGGCCGTGGTATGTACTATCATGTCTGTGGAATGGTGCATATAAAAGATCCCTTGCTGCTAATCGAAAAGAGTAGCCCATGAAGTGGCGACAGCGGGTTTCCTTTCTCAATATCTGTGTGGTCCTTAACCA